>NC_044040.1:133086838-133314460 GCF_901765095.1 Microcaecilia unicolor
CACTAATTTGAAGTCAGTCTTATTGGGCGGCATGCTCCTGGCATCCTCAGTATATTTCATAACAAAGTAAAGGAAAACAATTGTAGAACAACATGACTCCTTCCACACAGAACTCCCCAACATAAACAAACACAAACCTGAAACTAAAACCCAACAACGAAGATAAAACGCATCCCTTGCAGCATGTCCCTCTGAAGACACCCATTCTCTGTTTGGCTCAGGGTAGGGCTCTGGATTCATCTGCTGTGACTAAAGGAAAGAAAATTATCAGGTAAGAAAATTTTTCACTCCTTAGTGTCAGCAGCAGATGAATCCAGAGACAAGTGGGATGTAGTAAAGCATTATCTAAGCCAGGTGGGGAGCTGAAACTCCCATCGCCAAAACGGAAGCCCCAAAGATGGCGTCTGCATGAGCGGCCACGTCCACCCGATAATGCCTGACAAAAGTATGTGATGATGCCCAAGTTGCTGCCCTACAGATCTCCTCAAGCGCTACCAGATGACTCTGTCCACAACATCGCTAGTGCTCGCGTCAAATGCACTTGAAGTCTCTCTGGTGGTGTGTATTGCTTCGGTATTGCAGCCTGCTCACTTGATCACCACAGACTGCTCAAAGACTAAAATACTACAGATTCTTTTAGATTCGTATTGGGTAAATTAAACTCTTTATTTGCACTTTAATTGGAGAGTGTATAAGTCATTTTCCTTGTCATCAAGCAGATGAAGCCATTACGTATGGGTTGTGTCCATCAACCAGCAGGGGGAGATAGAGAGCACTCAATTTTTCACAGTGCCTCATGGCCAGCTAGCTCCACTGCCTCTTCAGTATTCTCTATCTCCCCAAGCAGGGTGGCTGCTGCTTCCTCGAGCTCCATCAAAAATCTGCCTGGGGGTGGCTCCTGGCTTGCCAGTTGTTAGCCGGGGTGTTACAGGCTATAGCAGCTTCACTTTGAAGGCACATAAGTCAGCCCTTTCCCTGCCTTACCCGTGGATGTGGACATATTAGCTTGCTTTTCCCTGTCCTTTCCCACTCAGTGGATGCAGGCACATTGGTTCGCCTTTCCCTGCCTTTCCCACTTATCTGAGCCTCCGGAGTGTTTTTTATTTACCTCTTTTGCCTCTGCTTTCTTCACAGCGTTAAAAAAAAAATTAAAGTCGCGTCGCACTTTAGCGCAGCGATCTTGGAAAAGAGGGGTTTTTTTCTTGAGATTCTTCTGCAGGACCGGAGCTGTGATACTCGGTCTAGTGAGGTAAGAGTGTTTTCTGACTCCTCTGGGGTGGACCCGTGATCGGGACGTTTTAGGCGAGAACCGCCATTTTTGAATTTTACCGCCGTTTTCGGCGATGGCTGCGGAGACTGTAAAGTGCTGTTCTAAATGTGGCAAGCGCAAATCAGCAGCAGGGCTCTGTAATTCGTGCTGTACAGATGGTAGAGCCGGCCCGAGCATGGCGAGTGGCGATCTTTTGCGCTCTGAGCTGGCAGCGGACGCCATTTTGGATTTTCCACATGGCGCGGCCTCCGTTGCGACGGAGAGCCCTGAATCCAGGTGGGGGGGGGGTCCTCTGAGTGAGGCTAATAATAGAGCTGATAGCCCTGGGCAGGATCCGGGCGGTCAGGGAGCGGTTTTCTCCCCTGATTTTGTTTTAATGCTGCTTAGGGCGTACATGCTTAAAAGATCTCTTCCACAGGGTTCTTCGGACCCTCTGCCTGCCCCCCCAGTGGATCTTGGCCTTTTGGAGTTGGCTTTGCCTGTTTCTTATCCTCCTGATAAACGCAGAAGGGCTAATTCCCCTTCTGAGTGTGGGGGTGGCGTGGCGTGGCGCCCCCCCCCCCCCCCCCCGTGGTCAGGCTATGAGGATTCTGAGGGGTCTGGCAGAACTTCTTGGGCTGTGAGGAGCCAGAGTCGGGTGCAGAAATGCCACAGGAGCTTGATGATCCGTCTGCGGTGAGGATTTTCCACCGCAAGGAGCTGCCAGCGCTTATTTCAGATGCCTTACAAGCCCTCTCGATTGAGGATCCTGGGAGTGGCACAGCCTCCTCTGTTAATCCAAGGATGGCTAGTACCAGAAAGCCTGCTCAAGCCTTTCCTTTGCATGACGCCATCCAAGAGCTTATTTCGGCTCAATGGGCTGACCCCGAGGGACCTTTGAAGGTTGCCAGGGCTATGGGGCAATTATACCCTCTGAGTGAGGAACATTTGGCTCGCTTTGCAATGCCTAAAGTGGATGCCCTGGTCACGGCTGTGACAAAGAGAACTACCCTCCCTGTTGAAGGAGGTGTTGCCCTGAAGGATATTCAAGACCGCAGGCTTGATTCAGCTCTGAAGCGGTCCTTTGATTTGGCAGGTCTCACTGTTTGGCGTCTGCATGCAGTTGTTATGCTGCTAGAGCCTGCCTGGCTTGGTTACAGCAGGCAGTGGAACAGCCCGGTGATGGAGCGGAGACCTTATCTGAAGTGGCTCCGCGGATGGAGTCGGCCTTGTCCTTTTTGGCTGACGCCCTTTATGATATGGTCAGAGCTTCGGCTAAACAAATGGCTGTAGCAGTGGCGGCTCGCCGCACTCTTTGGCTACGACATTGGGCGGCGGACATGGCCTCTAAGCAAAGGTTGGTGAAGTTGCCCTTTCAAGGCCTTCTCCTGTTTGGTGAGGAGCTGGAAAACATTGTTAAAGGCCTGGGGGATTCCAAACCTCAGCGCTTGCCCGAAGATAGGCCGAAGCCTTCCTCTAAGGGTCAGGTGGTCCGCTCCACTTACAGACCTCGCTTCCATGAAGCTAGAAGGTACCGCCCAGGGCGAGAGATCTTTATGTATGGCCTTCCGCAAGGGCTCAAAAGATACCCCCTGCAAGGCCCGAAGCACCAAATGAAGAGTCCACGCTGCAGCTGGGCTTGTAAGAGGCGAACGCAGTGTCCCTCCTTTAAGGAACCGGACCCCATCCGGATGAGATGCTAAGGTAGAACCCCCTATCCAGCCACAATAACAAGCAAGAGCCACTACCTGTACTCACAGAATTCACTGCCAAACCTCCTGTAATAAGAAGATCTGCAACAGGGAAGCCCGGAAAGGAGACAGCACTCTGGCTGAACAGAAGTTCTCAAAAAGACGTCACACTTGTACGTAAGCCGCCAAAGTAGATTTCTTCTTTACTTGCAGCCAAACAGCAATCACGTCATCCGAGTACCCCTTCTTCTGCAGCCTTGACCGCTCAAGGGCCAAGCCCTAAGACCAAAGGAGGAGGGATCCTTCATCTCCAGCGACCCTTGGTATAGGAGTCCCGACGCCTCCGACAGATGGAGGGGCTGATCCACCAACAGAAACACTAGATCTGTGTACCATGGCCTTTGCGGTCAGTCCAGTGCAATTACAGCACCGGGCCTTGATGAAGCAATACGCAATGGAGAACTTGGTCGATCAATGGCCACGGGGGAAAGATGTAGAGAAGGCTGGATTGCAGCCACAGCTGATGCAGGGTGTCGATGCCTTCAGACCCAATGTCTCTTCTTCTGCTGAAAACTTTTGGGGGCCTTTGCATTGCGGTTCGTCGCCATGATGTCCATCACCGGACTCCCCCACTTCTGTACAATCAAATGGAAGGCCGTCTGCAAGAGCTGCTATTCCCCAGGATCCACCATGTAGCGACTGAGAAATAGAAAGCTGCACGGTAACAGACCCGGGTCCTGTGGGATTCCTGCGGAACTAAAGCTGACCTTTGCTTTCCCTCCCCATACCTTTTATCATCCTGGAGGTCTAGTGGCTTGCTTTGGGTCAGGAAAGGTCCCCACACTTTCCTGCCCGCTGCTGCTAATCCTTTCGCCACTGTTGCCTGTTTAAAATGGCCACTGAGGCTATGCTTGAACTCTCGGTGGCCATTTTAAACAAGCGGCAGCGGTGAGAGGATCAGCGGCAGTGGGCAGGAAAGTGTGATGACCTTTCCTGCCCCAAAGCAAGCCACTAGACCTCCAGGATGATGTAAGGTATGTGTGGGTAGGGCAACCAGGGCTGAAGGAGAGGTGGATGAATGGTGTGTGTGCGTGTTTGGGTGGTAGGGAGTTAGGGAGTTGAAGACAGGGTAGTCTCTGTTCCCCCTTCCTTGCGCAGCTGTTAACGCCATACACTCAAAACAAAGCAAACAAACCTATGAGCTGCTGCATCCACATTGTTCTTTGCTGTTGGTAGCATTTTTATTTAAGCTCACTTATATTTTCAAACATACCGATTTGTGTAGCATACAGATGTACATAGAGGAAGCATAATAACAGAATGACTTTTCATAGGTTGAGTAGTAATCCTATATAACAATTCTCACCTCCAACGTTCTAAAGCAGCTGCCTGTATCCGTGGCTTCTGGAGTTGCTGAGCTAGGCTCCGTAGCCAGGCTGACGTCACTCACAGCTGATTCCCAGGCAGGGGGAAGAGTAGAGAAACACGCGGATACTGTGAGTGCGCCGCTCAAACACCCCTTCCGCGCATCACCCAAGCCCCCCCCCCCCCCCGGCACATCAACCCCCTCGCCACCCGCAGCTGCCACTGGTAACACTGTCCGGCCACTGCTGCTTCTCCTGTTGAGCAGCAGCGGCCGCTACAAAAAGAAAAAAAAAGCCATAAATATTCTTAAACCTGAAACGCCGCACCGTAGACAGACATCAGGCATTGGCTGTCGGCTCTGCAGCCGCTCCTCCTCTCACCTCCACGTCACTGCCCCTGGAGTAAGACCCCGGAGGAGCGCAGCGACGTGAGAGGCGAGAGGAGGAGCGGCTGCAGAGCCGACAGCCAATGCCTGATGGCTGTCTACGGTGCTGCAATTCAGGTTTAAAAACATTTATTGCTTTTTTTCTTTTTGTAGCGGCCGCTGCTGCTCAACAGGAGAAGCAGCAGCAGCCGGACAGTGTTACCAGTGGCACCTGCGGGTGGTGAGGGGGTTTGATGCGCTGGGGGGGAGGGTCGCTGGACATGGGTGGCTGCAAGGGGGGCAGGGAGAGAGGAGGGTCACTGGACATGGGTGGCTGGGGGGGGGGGGGCAGGGGAGAGGGAGGTGGAGAGGGGGTCCTGAGACCAGAGAGGTGGGGTGGGGACACACACTCTCTCTGACACACTCTGTCTATCACACTCTCTCTCTGTCACACACACACACAGTCTCACACACACAGACACTCTGTCTCTCACACAAACATACACACGCTGTCTCTCTCTCATTCTCTCTCTGACACACACACTCCATCTCTCACACACACTCTCCGTTTCATTTGTGTCAGAAACGGGCCTTTTTTTTTACTAGTTTGTTTATAAATTGTAATCAGTGTGTCATTTGGAGGAGCTGTTTAAAGGGACACCCTAACACAGTTACATTCATGCAGAATTTTTTTTCTCCTGGTAATGGGCCATTAAAACAGATATCATATTATGAGAATCAGGTGCTCAGCATTCAGACTATCTATTTATTTACTTATTACATTTATATCCCACATTACACATGAATTAGGTTGAAACCTGGGAGAATTTAAAAACGTTTTTATTTCCTGTGCCTACATTAAAAGAAAAAGATAGCATGTGGAAATTTGCTCCATTTGTTTGTGGATTGCAGTGGTATATTATAAAAATGCACTTGCCTTTTTTATTACTACTATTTCACAAAGTGGTATTGAATAATGAGGGAAGGGTTTCCTTCATATAGAAGGTCTGTCCAGCGTCAGTCTAAATGTACCATAAGTACATAAGTATTGCCATACTGGGAAAGACCAAAGGTCCATCGAGCCCAGCATCCCGTTTCCAACAGTGGCCAATCCAGGACACAAATACCCGGCAAGATCCCAAAAATGTACAAAACATTTTATACTGCTTATCCCAAAAATAGTGAATTTTCCCCAAGTCCATTTAATAACGGTCTATGGACTTTTCCTTTAGGAAGCCGTCCAAACCTTTTTAAAACTCCGCTAAGCTAACTGCCTTTACCACATTCTCTGGCAACGAATTCCAGTTATTACATGTTGAGTAAAGAAAAATTTTCTCTGATTCGTTTTAAATTTACTACATTGTAGCTTCATCGCATGCCCCCTAGTCCTAGTATTTTTGGAAAGCGTGAACAGACGCTTCACATCTACCCGTTCAACTCCACTCATTATTTTACAGACCTCTATCATAGCTCCCCTCAGCCGCCTTTTCTCCAAGCTGAAGAGCCCTAGCCGCTTTAGCCTTTCCTCATAGGGAAGTGGTCCCATCCCCTTTATCATTTTCATCGCCCTTCTCTGCACCTTTTCCAATTCCACTATATCTTTTTTGAGATGCGGCGACCAGAATTGAACACAATATTCGAGGTGTGGTCGCACCATGGAGTGATACAAAGGCATTATAACATCCTCATTTTTGTTTTCATTCCTTTCCTAATAATACCTAACAATCTATTTGCTTTCTTAGCCGCAGCAGCACACTGAGCAGAAGGTTTCAATGTATCATCGACGACGACACCTAGATCCCTTTCTTGGTCCATGACTCCTAATGTGGAACCTTGTATGACATAGCTATAATTCGGGTTCCTCTTTCCCACATGCATCACTTTGCACTTGCTCACATTAAACATCATCTGCCATTTAGACGACCAGTCTCGGTCAGCAATAGCTAATTTTCTCCAAAAGGCATAGGGGCGTACAGTGAGGTTATCATTTGAGAGGATGATGTTCAGCACGCATGGCCTGTGGCAAGAGGGAACAAGAGGTGAGAAGCTATTCTTGGGGAAAGCCTTTATTTTGGGGAAGAAATGCATTCTCCTTTATTGGACTCAGGATCACCCCCCCCCCCTCCTTCTGGCACTGGAGGAATAAGTTGCACAAGCTGATGACATGGGAATCAAGGGGGGCAAGGCTGTCCCCTGGAAGGCAGCGGTTCTTGCAATTTGGAAAGCTTATTTGTCTAATTTATCACACTGGGCACGTAGTCAAATATTGAATGGATTGCCATGGGCAGTTTAGGAAAGGGGAGAGTGAGGGGGAGACACTGCATTGTTAGGGGGTGGGTTAAAGGGAAGGGAGGAGGGATTTGGTTTAGTAGGAAGGGGATTGAAATTACATGGGTTGCTGTAGGGTATAGTACGGGTGGGGGAGGGTATCAAGGGGGAGGGACAATGGGCTTCTTAAGCTTTCTCTTGTATAATGTCTACTATTTGCATCACCCAGATCTGTGGTGGTTCATGAGATAAAGGTTTTCAGTATTAAGATGTGAATATTACACCTTCAAGGAGTGGGGGGTGGAATTGGGGGGGGGGGGGGAGGAAATGTTAAAAACTTTGATGATGAGTTTATTATCTTGCTTTAATTCACATTATTTTGTTCTCAAATGGTTATATACTGAGTCCGTTGACTGTGAAATATGTTGTATCATCAATAAAATTGTTGAAACATAGACGCCTACAAGCTCATTTTCAAAGCACTTAGCCTCCCAAAGTTCCATAGAAACCTATGGAACTTAGTCTCCCAAACTGCTTTGAAAATATGCCTCCTAGTCTCCCAGTCTCGTAAGGTCCTCTTGTAATTTTTCATAATCCTCCCGCGATTTAACGACTTTGAATAACTGTGTCATCAGCAAATTTAATTACCTCACTAGTTACTCCCATCTCTAAGTCATTTATAAATATGTTAAAAAGCAGCGGTCCCAGCACAGAGCCCTGGGGAACCCCACTAACTACCCTTCTCCATTGAGAATACTGACCATTTAACCCTACTCTCTGTTTTCTATCTTTTAACCAGTTTTTAATTCACAATAGAACACTACCTCCTATCCCATGACTCTCCAATTTCCTCTGGAGTCTTTCATGAGGTACTTTCTCAAACACCTTCTGAAAATCCAGCTACACAATATCAACCGGCTCCCCTTTATCCACATGTTTGTTCACCTCTTCAAAAAATTTAGTAAATTGGTGAGGCAAGATTTCCCTTCACTAAATCCATGTTGACTTTGTCTCATTAATCCATGCTTTTGAATATGCTCTGTAATTTTGTTCTTAATAATAGTCTCTACCATTTTGCCCGGCACCAATGTCAGACTCACCGGTCTATAATTTCCCGGATCTCCTCTGGAACCTTTTTTAAAAATCGGCGTTACATTGGCCACCCTCCAGTCTTCCGGTACCACACTCGATTTTAAGGATAAATTACATATTTCTAACAATAGCTCTGCAAGCTCATTTTTTAGTTCTATCAGTACTCTGGGATGAATACCATCCGGTCCAGGAGATTTGCTACTCTTTAGTTTGTAGAACAGCCCCATTACATCCTACAGGTTTACAGAGAATTCATTAAGTTTCTCCAACTCATCAGCTTCGAATACCATTTCCGGCACCGGTATCACTCCGAAATCTTCCTCGGTGAAGACCGAAGCAAAGAATTCATTTAATCTCTCCGCTACGGCTTTGTCTTCCCTGATCGCCCCTTTTACTCCTCGGTCATCTAGTGGTCCAACCAATTCTTTTGCCAGCTTCCTGCTTTTAATATACCTAAAAACAATTTTACTATGTGTTTTTGCCTCCAACTCAATCTTTTTTTCAAAGTCCCACGCAGAGCGTGTTTCCCTACTCCTCCCCCTGCCAAGGAAACGCTGGCCATCAACATCGAAAACCACCCGAAAGCTACGGAGATAAAATGAAGCCCCGCCAACAGAATAACCGAGGTCCAACACCCCCCCACTCCCCCCCGCGCTACGCCCCCGCAAAACCACCAACAAAGCTCAACAGAAGAAAAGAAGACAAGCCCACAAAAAGCAGGAGGTGCAACACCCCCCCCGAGCTGCCCACCCCCCCAAGCCACCCACCGTCGCGTAGCTTTGCTGGCGGGGGACACAAAACCCCGCCAGCACAAGTCCAGTCTTCAGACTCCGGCGTGACCTTCAGCATTTACTAGCCTCTGCAGGCAGGGCTTCTTACATCTGACGTCCTGACCTGCACGTGCAGGACGTTAGACGCACATAACCCCGCCCAGCACAGGCTAGCAATGCTGAAGAACACGCTGAGTCAGCAGACAACACAGGACTTCTGCTGGCGGGATTTTGGGTCCCCCGCCAGCAAAACTACGCAACGGTGGGTGGGATGGCGGCGGGGGGGGGGGGGGGGAGAACATTGCACGGAGGAGGCAGTGACGGCAAAAAACAAACAAACCCCTGCAATCTGGCAGCGCTTCCTTCACTCATCTTCAAAGCACCGCTTCCAGAAACCCCTGCCCCCACACACACACTCACTCATCTGACAGCGGTTCCTGAAACCCCCCACCCAAACACACACACTTACTCACTCTCATTTGGCCACACTTCCTAACCCCCCCCCCCCCCCCCCACCACACACACACTCTCTCTCTCTCTCATCTGGCAGCGCATCCTGAAAACCCTGCCCCCGCCCACACACACACTCACTCATCTGGCAAACCCCTCTACTCCCCACCACACACACACTCACTATCTCATCTGGCAGCGCTTCCTGAAACCCCTGCCCCCTCCCCACACTCTCACTCATCTGGCAGCGGTTCCTGAACCCCCACCCCACACACTCACTCTCATTTGGCCACACTTCCTGAACCCCCCCCCCCCACCACCACCACCACACACACACACACACTCTCTCATCTGGCAGCGTTTCATGAACCCCCCCCCTCCACACACACAAAATCACTCATCTGCAAACGCTGGATAAACCGCCCCCCCACACAGACTCACTCATCTGGCAGCGCTACGACCCCCCCTCCACACCCCTCTTCTTCCAAGCTGAACACCACAACACCCCCCCCCACACCCCTCCAACACACACACACTCTCTCTCTAAAAATCTCATCTGCCAGCGCATCCTGAACCCCCCCCCCCCCCCCACAAACACACTCTGTCTCATATGGCAGCGCTTCCAGAAACCACGTACACACACACACACAGACACTCACTCTCATCTGGCAGCGCTTCCTAAAACCCCATGCCACACCCAGTTACTCACTAATCTGGCAGCCGTTCCTGAACCACCCCCCCCCCCCACACACACACTCACTCACTCTCATTTGGCCACACTTCCTGAACCACCCCACCACCACCACACACACTCTCTCTCATCTGGCAGTGCTACCTGAACCCCGCCCCCCCCCCCCCACAAACTCACTCTCATCTGCAAACGCTTGACAAACCGCCCCCCCCCCCACACACACACTCACTCATCTGGCAGCGCTTCCAGACCCCCCACACACCCCTCTTCTTCCAAGCTGAACCACCCAACACCCCCCCCACACCCCTCCAACATACACACTCTCTCACAAAATCTCATCTGCCAACGCTTCCTGAACCCCCCTCCACCCCCGCCCCACACAATCACTCTGCCTCATCTGGCAGCGCTTCCTGAAACCCCCCTATCCCCCCCCCACACACACTCACTCTCTCTCTCTCATCTGGCAGCGCTTCATGAAACCCCTGCCCCCCCCCCCACACACTCCCTCACTCTGTCATCTGGCATTGCTTCCTGAACCCCCCCCCCACACTCTCATCTGGCAGCGCATCCTGAACCCCCCACACCCCTCTTCTTCCAAGCTGAACCCCTCCAACACATCCCCCCACAAACACTCTCTCTCCCCCTCCTCCAGCACACCAATTGCTTAGGTGCAGTGGCGGCAATCTCAGACACCAGAGAAAAAGGGGGGCCTGACACCATAGAGAGAGAGGGAGGGAGGTATCTCTGTCACACACACTCTCTCTCTCTCACAGACAATGTCTTTCTGTATCTCACTCTCACACACTCTATGTCTCACAGTGTATCACATTCACTCTCTATGTGTCACACAGTCACTTACATACTCGCTTGGTCTCATACACTCAGTCTCACAGACAATCTGTGCCTCACACACACTGTATCTGTGTGAAACACACACTCTCTCTCTCACACTACGCAATTGCACATACTCTCATTCTCACACACACACTCTCACAGACACACACACACCCAGACTCACTCTCTCTATCACACACAGTCACTCTCACATACACTCTCCAAAACATACACACTATGAGGAAAAACTTGCTAGCGCCCGTTTCATATGTGTCAGAAATGGGCCTTTTTTACTAGTTTTTGAATAACATCCACACCTGATTTAGTGTCCTAACCTTTGCAGCTGATCCTTTTAGTTTCTTTTTAACCATTTCCCCATTTTATTATAGTTGCCCTTTAAAAAATTAAATGCAGCTACAGTAGATTTCCTTTGCAGTTTCATCCCAGATAGTAGCTCAGACTTGATCATGTTATTATCACTGTTGCCCAAGAGACCCAAAACCGCCACCTCTTGTACTATGCCCTGCACGCCATCAAGGACGAGATCCAAAATGGCTCTCCCTCTCATCGGTTCCTGGTCAGATGCTCCAAGAAACAGTCATTTATTACATCTAGAAATTTTATCTCCCTGGCACTCCCTGATGTAACATTTATCCAGTCAATATTGGAGTAACTGAAATCACCCATTATTATAGCGTTGCCCAATTTGCCAACTTTCCTAATCTCTGTAAACATTTTTTCATCCTGTTTCTGTCCCGGTAGATGGTAGTACAGCCCTACAAGAATACTCCTTGCCTTCACACATGGAATTTCTATACACAATGATTCCACGCTGCTATCTGTGTCATATGGAATGTTTATTTTATTTGACTCAATTTCCTCTTTAACATATAGCACAACCCTCCCTCCAATCTGAACCTCTATCACTGCGATACAATTTGTACCCTTTAACACAGTGTCCAATTGATTGTCCTCTTTCCATCAAGTCTCTGAGATGCTTATAATATCTGCTCATAACAGGCCTTATTGAAGGCACCTACAGTTAGGCGCAGTTTATGCCTATGTGGGATTCTATAAAGGATGCATACTCTTTATAGAAATCGCGCTTAATGAATTAAATTTTCAGAACCAATTTTTAGGCGCTACTTATAGAATATACCCTCTGTGTCCTTGTTTGGCATAAAAGTCCCTTGAAAAAATGTAGTTCTGTTGAATTTATTTTGGCCCTAGATATTATATCTAAACTTATCAAACAGCAGGTTTCTACAGCCTTGCACTTGCTTCCCAGACTGCATTGAGAACACTATATTCCTCTGTTGTAAGCAGCATATTTTTTGGTTACTTACTCAGCCCCATGGCTGAAAAATGAAGCTATGTTGTTCCAGTGTGCTAATTTAACCCTTACGGTCTATATTTTGACCCTTTGAGTGTTTTAATACTACCTTTTACAAATTACTGTTAAAGAAAGGAGAAATTATCTTACCTGATCATTTTCTTTAGTCAGTGACGCTATTCTGAACCAATGGACGTTATCCCTTCCTACCAGTAGGTGGAGGTAGAGAAAACCGAATTTTGCCAGTGACATCACCAGCATAAGCAGAGATGCTCCCTGGAACAATCTATACATTTGCCCAAGCAGCAGAAGGTCCCTTTGTAAAGCACCCATGCCCCATCAACCACTGCAGCTGTAATGATAAATCAAGCGAGCACAGGAGTGGCACTCGCTACCCTGCAAATACCAGGATATAGGCATACCACAAGAACCTGTAAGGCTACCAATCACAAAATGAATTTCTCTTTTTTTTTTTTTTTTTTAAACACTGAAAGGGAAGCACAGAGCATACCCATAAACCTAGGCCAAGGTCCTCCAAGGGCAACACTTCAGAACAATTTGCTGACTAAAGAAAAGATAATTATCGGGTAAGAAACAATTTCTCCTTTCTTAGCGTCAGCTCCACCATTCTGAACCTATGGGATGTACTGAAGCAGACTTATTGGGTGGGGGGAAGACAAGGCCCCCTAATGGACAGCTCTGGCAAAGTCCGAGTAGGCTCTGACCAGCACTTCTGATCTGTAATGAATAGCAAATGAATGAAGCGATAAACAAGTCTCTGCCCTGCAGATCTCCTCAGGGGATGCTGCCCAAGCCTCAGCCAAGGAAGCGGCCCGAGCCCTAGTAGAGTGAACTTTGAGCCCGAAGCACTGGATGATTATTGCCAATGTAATCAGATTCAATACCCACCTTAATCCACCTCATCTTCGAGGTAGAGAACTGCATGGGAAGGGGGTTCGTGGGGACGGAAGCAGTTCCTGCTGGGTTCCAATAGAAGTGTATGCTGCACTTGCACCAGCCTCTCACCGACCATGGCAACTCGGGCTCTGATGAACTAGGGCCAATACCAGGCAGACTTGTACAGTTTGTGTCTCATATATGGCAATCTGGTTTAGGGTGGGCTGGAAAGGGCTTAGGCAGCAACTTTAGTGGCTGGAACATGAGAATAGTGCTGGACAGATTTTTATGGGGGGGGGGGGGGGGCAAGACCCCTTGGACGGTTACAATGGTCAACTACATAACCATCGTAACCAGGAAGTCCACCCTCAGGAAGTCCCAAATACTTCTCAACCTCCTGACCAAAGGCATAGGGATGAGCAAGAGTCCCGGATATCCTGAGGGGACCATCCGGGAACTCCCACTCCACCCTGTTGGAGGCTTAAGCACAGCCAAGGCCCCTGCGACCTTGTCTAAGAGACGAGACAGCTCCTCATGACAAAGGAGTCGAAACCCATGGGACTGCTCCTCCTCAGCCTCCTGATAGGGAGGGTCCTCAGAACTGGAAGCCCAAGAGGACCTCCAGTCCTCTTCCTTTCCCTCCGAAGAACCCAAACCCTCTGGAATGACTAGATCTGTTCCACAGTGCTGAGACTCTAAAACAGGACCCCCACCTCCCTCAAGATACCTAGGGGCCCTATCCGAGAGAATGAGGGCTAGGGCTAGGATTAGGTCCCAAGATGGGACCTGTGCAGGGCTTGCTTAACCAACTGGGTTAAGCTCTGGAGCCAAAATCCACCAGGACCCCCTGCTGAGGAACCCAGGGTGGATAGGAATGAAAAGCCTGTCACATGACCAGGGAATTTTTCTCTTTCTCTGTCCGAGTGAATTGAGAGAGAAGAGATTATTCCAACTTGCAATGTGTCCTGGCAGGAACAGTGTGAGAGAGCAATGTATCCATTTTAGCAGAAGGGAACAGCACATGTAAAATGCTCACTTTACCCCTGCTCAGCTGCTGATTTTGAAGGCTGCGTGTGTGCCGCCCGCATGCCCTACCCCATGGCAGACAAGCACTGGCCTGCCTGACTGCCCCAGCCTATTTAAGCCCGGGGCTCCAGCATCTCTGCTGTCCCTGGCTCTCTGGGTGCGCCTAGAATGAAATTCCCTACTTAGTACTTTATAATAGCAACATTCTCTGACAAAGGGCTTGAAGCTAGCCAGGTCAATTGAATTAAATTATTACTGTTTTTTGTTTTGGGCTTTTTTTGGTATATGTACTGCTGAACTGAGCACTTTTGGAAAGCCTTGGAGCTGCACAGGGAGCCTGTGGGGAATACACCCAGAGTGAACAGGCAAGAGCGGTAGGGGGATGGGGACACACATCTCTAAGGCAAGGCCCGCAGGACCGAGCCAAAGTTTACACAGTGGCACTAAGAAGTGTGACTGGAGGGCTGTGGTTCCAAGCTCTGAGCTCAACCAGGTATGGTCCTGAGACTGTGACCTGGGAGCGGCTATTAGGCTCGATCACACTGTGCAGCTGTGGCCAGAGTGGGAAGTTAGGCCAGGGACAGGAGCACCATCAGCACAACCTACCATCTACTGAAGGAAGAGAAAAATACTGAATTGTTCCAGGGAGTACCTCTGCTTATGCAGGTGATGTCACTGGCAAAATTCAGTTTTCTCTACTTCCACCTGCTGGTAGGAAAGGATAACATACACTGGTTCAGAACAGTGGAGCTTATGCTAAGAAAAAATTATTGAGCCCTCTGTGGCGCCCTTTCATAAATAACCAAATTACCTTTGTATAGATGCAGTGTTTATGTAATTATTCCAATTGTTTACTTGTTTCTCTGGCAGCTCTCTGTGCAGATTCATTTTATTGAAATGTCAGAAGTTTTGAAGTTGTTTTGATTTGTGTGAACCTGTTCTAAGGTGGGCTGACAACTACATGTGTGTTAAGGCAGATGTTACAAATTCCTTCAGCAACTTCTTCAGCCATTCCTGGGACATTTTATATTGATGGAAATGTATAAATTGGACTTATCCTTTTCTAGTATTGTTTCTCTCCACTTTTTAGCTATGTTTCAACTCATTGTTCTTTAACAGAACCAAATGGAGGAGGAATCTGTACATAAATTGGAGATGCACATGTAAATTAATATGAAGGTAAATGAAGCAGCATGTGTTTATGTAAACTGAAAGGTGTCCATGTAAAACTTATAATATGCATTTTTCAGGACAGGTTAAGAACTAAAGCAAAGTCAAAAAAATTGTCTAGGGACTTTTGCAGTAATCAAAAACAGCGAAGATGACACAAAAAAGGAAAAAATGCAAAAAGAGAAAAATAAGAAAAAATAAAAAATAAAAAGAAGAAACCACAAAAAACAAAACAGAAAAAACAGATGAAAAGTAAAATAAAAAAAAAAGGAGGACGACACAAAAATAATGATAAAACTTATGAATTTATAAAGGTGATATGACTCGAAACAGCTGTGTTTCGGCCCAACTGGCCTGCATCAGGAGTCTAAATGAAACAAATAAATTTAAAACATATCAATTTTAAACAACATTAATATACAATATAAGTTGTTTTGACTCTGCTATATATTTTATATTATGTGGATTAAAGCAGACAATTTTAGATTTGCTTCATTGTATGTAATAGGCTGTTCAAAGGCATATTTGTCATTTATTTTATATATTTTTATCCTAGGGGCTGTTTTAAAATACATGTGGAGTGAATGTTTGTGGATAAAAGATATTTTGTTGATATGAATTTAATCTACTAGCAACAATATAAGTATTATTGATACACAAGAATTTAATTATGAGTAATTTTAATTACATGACGAGTTCATTTAAAATATATAAAAAAAATTTTCTTGTTTTTGTCTTCTCTTTGATTCATTCCTAAAAACTGTATTTAGAAAATGCAATGGATTGATGGTTGCAGCTCATTTGTTGTTTTTTTATTGTATATTAATGTTTAAAATTTGTTTCATTTAGACTCCTGATGCAGGCCAGTTGGGCCGAAACACAGCTGTGTCGAGTCATATCACCGTAATAAATTCATAAGTTTTATCATTATTTTTGTGTCGTCCTACTTTTTTTTTAATTTTACTTTTCATCTGTTCGTTTTTTTTTGTTTTTGTGGTTTCTTCTTTTTATTTTTTCTTATTTTTCTCTTTTTGCATTTTTTCCTTTTTTGCGTCATCTTCACTGTTTTTGATTACTGTTGTTTTTTTGCGGAGACTGGTTTCTTCTGTGTTTTTGATAGGGACTTTTGCAACCAGAGACTTTACAAATTATGAAAGACATCTGCATGGCATACTGATGCAGTAGAACTGATCCAACAAAACTTTTATGCCATTTGAGTTACTGGACAGAAAAAAAGAAAGGAAAGAGGGATAATAACAATAATAAGCTTGCTAAATGTCGTGCAGAGATTGACCTGTGGTCTGCAAAAATATGGGGTCCACCTGCAATTAAAAAAACGGGAAATTTAGTTCTTAGCTTGGTAATTTTCTTTCATTTAGTCATAGCAGATGAATCCATTACGAGTGGGTTGTGTCCATCAACCAGCAGGCGGAGATAGAGAGCACTGAAAAACCATACTGCCTCATGGCCAGCTAGCTCCATCTGCCTCTTCAGTATTTGAAGCTTCCAAAGCAGTGTTACACCACAAAGCATAATAACATGAACTTTCCTCACAGCGGATGAACGCCCCAAAACTGGAGCTATAAGTCAAAGGAGGGAATGAACTCATCCTCTTGTAACTGAACAGAAATCCTGAAGAATGTTTTCCAACTTCTCCCAATGAGGGAACATATCTACAGGAAAAACTGAACATAAAAGTAAAATGAATCGCATAATGAACCACTGAGGGAGGGCTCATGGATTCATCTACTACTACTATTTAGCATTTCTATAGCGCTACAAGGCATACGCAGCGCTGCACAAACATAGAAGAAAGACAGTCCCTGCTCAAAGAGCTTACAATCTAATAGACAAAAAATAAATAAAGTAAGCAAATCAAATCAATTAATGTGAACGGGAAGGAAGAGAGGAGGGTAGGTGGAGGCGAGTGGTTACAAGTGGTTATGAGTCAAAAGCAATGTTAAAGAGGTGGGCTTTCAGTCTAGATTTAAAGGTGGCCAAGGATGGGGCAAGACGTAGGGGCTCAGGAAGTTTATTCCAGGCGTAGGGTGCAGCGAGACAGAAGGCGCGAAGTCTGGAGTTCGCAGTAGTGGAGAAGGGAACAGATAAGAAGGATTTATCCATGGAGCGGAGTGTACGGGAAGGGGTGTAGGGAAGGACGAGTGTGGAGAGATACTGGGGAGCAGCAGAGTGAGTACATTTATAGGTTAGTAGAAGAAGTTTGAACAGGATGCGAAAACGGATAGGAAGCCAGTGAAGGGTCTTGAGGAGAGGGGTAGTATGAATAAAGCGACCCTGGCGGAAGATGAGACGGGCAGCAGAGTTTTGAACCGACTGGAGAGGGGAGAGGTGACTAAGTGGGAGGCCAGCAAAAAGCAGATTGCAGTAGTCTAAACGAGAGGTGACAAGGGTGTGGATGAGGGTTTTGGTAGAGTGCTAGGAAAGAAAGGGGCGGATTTTATGGATGTTATAAAGAAAGAAACGACAGGTCTTGGCGGTCTGCTGGATATGAGCAGAGAAGGAGAGAGAAGAGTCAAAGATGACCCCAAGGTTTCGAGCTGAGGAGACAGGGAGAATGAGAGAGCCATCAACAGAAATAGAAAACGGGGGGAGCGGGGAGGTAGGGAGTCATCTGCTATGACTAAAGGAAAGAAAATTACCAAGGTAAGAACCTAATTTTCCCTTCCTTGTCATCAAGCAGATGAATCCATTACGAGTGGGATGTATCAAAGCAATCCCTAGATAGGGTGGGAACAAGCCACACCACGTGCCAGCACTTGTGCTCCAAAATGCGCGTCCCTCCTGGCAGCCACATCCAGCCTGTAATGTCGGGCAAATGAGAGCTTAGAAGCCCAAGTAGCTGCACTACATATCTCTTGAAGAGAGAGTGCTCCAGTTTCAGCCCAGGAAGAGGAAATCACTCTTGTGGAATGTGCCTTAAAGGCTTCAGGCGGAGGCCGGCCAGATAGCAGATATGCTGAAAAGATAGCTTCTTTGAGTCAACGCAACGGGCTACAGTGGCCTTAGACGCTCGCTGGAGACCCTCTTGCTTGGACCTGACAAAAGAACAAAAAGATGGTCAGAGGTCCTGAAGGCATTTGACATGTGCAGATATTGCAACAGAGCCCTTCGCACATCCAGAAGGTGCAACTGCCCATAGGCTTCTGGAAACTCCTCTTTAGAAAAGGAGGGCAGGAAAATAGGCACCGTACGTACCATTACTCCGGACTCTTGAGAATTGCAGAAATGGGTCTCAACAGGACAGCGCCTGGAGCTCAGAAACCAGTCTCGCCGATGTCACGGCCACCAAAAAGACTGTCTTTAAGGTCACATCCTTCTCCAAAGCTCGCCTAAGTGGCTCGAATGGCGAACACTGAAGGGCCTTTAAAACTAACCCCAGGTTCCGGGCCGGATACGGAGCCCGCACGAGAGGACAGAGCCGAAGCACCCCTCTAAGAAACCGTGTCACATCCGGGGAAGCAGCCAGAGAGAGGCCAGCGACCTTCCCTTGAAAACATGCTAAGGCTGCCACTTGAACACGCAGGGAATTATAGGCCAAGCCTTTTTATAAACCATCCTGCAAAAAGTCACGTATCAGCAAGACAGAAGCCCGCATGGGTGTGATCGCTTAAGAAGCACACCAAGCCTCAAATTGGCGCCAAACCCTGGCATAAGCCACGGAAGTGGAACGCTTGCGGGCCTGTAGGAGATTGGAAATGACTTTACTGGAATATACCTTGTCTCTCAATTGCGCCCTCTCAATAGCCATGCCGTAAGACCAAAGCGGCAGGCATCCTCCATGGTCACCGGGCCCTGTGACAACAGATTCGGTACCAGAGGTAACGGCAGGGGATCCTCTACCAGCATCCGCCGGAGGTCCACATACCATGGCCTCCTGGGCTAATCCGGGGCAATGAGAACCACCTCTCCTTGGTGGAGCCGAATCCGCAGGAGTACTCGCCCTATCAAGGGCCATGGAGGGAACACATACAGGAGGCCCTGAGGCCAGGGTTGAGCCAAGGCATCCAACCCTGCCGAACAAGGATCTCTCCGTCTGCTGTAGAAGCACGGGACTTTGGCATTTGTGCTTGACGCCATAAGATCCATTACGGGCTTTCCCCATTTGGCACATATCTGCAGGAATACTTCGTCTGGGTCGATTCCATTCCTGCTCAGATAATCAGCTTGCATGTTGCTCTGACCTGCAATATGAGCTGCTGACAGAAACTGCAGATGAAGCTCGGCCCAGTGGCAAATCTGTGCGGCCTGCGCGGCTAGTGCTATGCATTGAGTGCCTGCTTGGCGATTTATGTAGGCCACTGCTGTCGTGTTGTCCAACAGAACTCAGACAGCCAATCCTTCCAGGGTCAATTGAAAGGCCAGAAGTGCCTGAAAAATCGCTTTCAACTCCAAGCAATTGATGGACCACTCCGACTCCTCGGGTGTCCAAAGACTCTGAGCATGCCTTCCCCTGCAATGTGCACCTCAGCCCTTCAGGCTGCCATCTGTTACCACCACGCACCAATCGGGGAGCGCTAGCGGCATTCCTCGCCACAGCATGCTGAGCCGGGCCGCAGGGAGCCACGCGAGTCTGCTTTGATAATCCTGAGATATTGGAGACCACCGTTGAAGCAGGGAACACTGCAGAGGTCTCAGGCACGCTCTCGCCCAAGGCACCACTTCCAAAGTGGCCGTCATCGACCCCAACAGCTGGACTATGTCCCAAGCTCGCGGGCGAGGCATCCTCAGGAGCAGGCGGACCTGGTTCTGAAGCTTGCACCGCCTGAGGCTGTGTCGAACCGGACTCCCAAATATTCTAGAGATTGAGAGGGGGTCAGATGACTTTTGGCTATATTGACAACCCAGCCCAGAGATTGCAGTACTGAGACCACTCTGGCTGTAACCTGATGACTCTCTTCTGCAGAGTCTGCTCTTATGAGCCAGTCGTCTAGGTATGGGTGAATGCGGATACCCTCTCGCCTGAGAAAAGCAGCTACTACCACCATTACCTTGGAAAAGGTTCAGGGAGCTGTGGCGAGGCCAAAAGGCAAGGTCTAAAACTGGAAATGTTTTCCCATCACCGCAAAACGCAGAAACTTCTGGTGCGGGGGCCAAATTGGTATGTGCAATTAAGCTTCTTTCAGGTCCAGAGATGTGAGAAACTCTCCTGGCTGTACCACCGCTATGACGGAGCGCAGGGTTTCCATGTGAAAATGCCGCACTTTCAGAGACTTGTTGACTTGTTTTAAGTCTAGGATAGGCCGAAAAGACCCTCCTTTTCGCGGCACCACAAAGTAAATGGAGTAACGGCCAGAGCTGCATTCGGCGGGAGGCACGGGGGAAACCGCCCCAATGTGAATCAAGCCTTGCAAGGTCTCCTCTACCGCCGCCCGTTTGGTGGCAGAACCGCATCGGGACTCCACAAACACGTCTCTTATCGGGGCATTGAATTCTATTCTGTAGCCTTCTCTGATCAGGTCCAAGACCCACTGATCTGAGGTAATCTTGGCCCACTCCTCGAGAAAGAGGTAAAGTTGTCCTCCTATCACAGGAATCGAGGAGTGGGCCGGCGCACCATCATTGAGAGGGTCACCCATGAACTTCAGGTCTTGAGCCTGCTGCTGCGGAACGTTTGTCCGAGCGAAAGGAGTTCCTCTGCTGAAAACGGGCACACGAAGTGAACCCAGCAGAACGCCCCAGGCGGTACCTTCTAGCTTCACGGAAGCGAGGTCTAGAAGAGGAGGGAACCGCCTGACCCTTGGAAGAAGGCCGCGGCCTATCCTCGGGTAAGCGCTGGGGTTTGGCATCCCCCAAGCCTTTCACAATTTTCTCCAACTCCTCACCAAACAGGAGAAGGCCTTGAAAGGGCAAGTTCACCAACCTTTGCTTAGAGGTCATGTCAGCTGCCCAATGCCGTAGCCACAAAAGATGCTACAGCCATCTGTTTAGCCGAAGCTCTGACTCCCTTTGCCAAAAATGACAAGGCCGACTCCATCCGCGGTGCCACCTCCTTAAGGGGCTCCGCTCCATCTCCGGGCTGTTCCACTGCCTGCTGTAATCAAGCGAGGCAGGCTCGGGCAGCGTAGCACCTGCATGCAGACGCCCGTAAGGATAGGCCTGAAATTTCAAAGGGCCGTTTCATAGCTGCCTCCAGGCGACGGTCCTGCATGTCCTTCAGGGCAACTCCTCCTTCCACTAGGAGGGTAGTTTTCTTTGTCACAGCCATGATTAGGGCATCCACTTTAGTCACTACTAGGCGCGCCGAATGCTCCTCATTTAGAGGGTATAATTGCCCCCTAGCCCTGGTGACTTTCAAAGGTCCCTCGGGGTCAGCCCATTGAGCCGTGATAAGCTCTTGCATGGAGTCATGCAAAGGAAAGACTCAAGCAGGCTTCTTAGTACTTGCCATCTTCGGATTACCGGAGGAGGTCTCAGTACTCCCAGGGTCTTCTATAGAGAGGACCTGCAAGACATCAGTAATAAGCGCTGGCAGCTCATCGCGGTGGAAAATCCTCACCACGGAAGGATCATCTGGATCCGGTGGCAATCCTGCACCTTCTTCTGGCTCTCCAGACCCCTCAGAGTCCTCACATCCCGACCACAGGAGGGGGGGGGGTGCGCCACTCTCTGAAGGGGAATCCACCCTTCTGCGCTTGTCTTGCGGCCATCTGTCAGGGGAAAACGCACCTGTCGGTAATCCAAGGCCAGACTCCACTGGAGGGGATACAGAAAGTAGAGCCACAGAGGGCCCCTGTGGAAGAGCTCTTTTTAACATGTATGCATTATGCAGCAATAAAACAAATTCAGGGGAAAATGGCTCACCCTGGCCTTCTGGTTCCAGTCCGGGGGAAAGGGCTCTTTTATTAGCCTCTACATGAGGCGCCCCTCCAGGTTCAAACCCCTCCGCCTCAGCGGGGGTCGTACCGTGCTGTTCCAAAATGGCGACCGCTGCCAGCTCCACGGAGCAGGAAGGAACATCGCTCGCCATGCTCGGGCCGGCTCTGTCTGAAAAGCACGCCTTACAGAGCGCCCCGCTGCAGATTTGCGCCTGCCACAAACGGAACAGCGCTTTACTTTCTCAGCAGCCATCGCCGAAAGCGGCGGAAATTCAAAATGGTGGATTTGCGCCAAAATCGTCCTGAACGCGGGCCCTCCCTGGAGTTGCTACAAAATGCTCTTACCTCACCAGACCGAGTCTCCGAGCTCCGGTCACGCTGCACAATCAGAAGAAAACCTCTTTTCTGGGATCGCAGCGCCAAAGCGCGACACAACTTTTTTTTTTTTTTAACGCTGTGAGGAAAGTTTGAGGCAACAGCGAAAGAGGCAAATTTCCAACTCCGGAGGATCAGTAGCGTGGGAAAGGCAGGGAAAGGGCGAACCTATGTGCCTGCATCCACAGCGTGGGCAAAGACAGGGACAGGGCTAACCTATTTGCCTTTAAAGTGGGCACCAACAGCCACAACACCCCTGCTACAACTGGCAAAAGCACAGGAGCCACCCCAGGCAGATTTTCTGAAGGAGCTTGAACAAGTTGCAACCACCCTGCTGGGGAGATAGAGAATACTGAAGAGGCAGATGGAGCTAGCTGGCCATGAGGCACTATGGTTTTTCAGTGCTCTCTATCTCCCCCTGCTGGTTGATGGATTCATCTGCTTGATGACAAGGAATTTGCTGATGTGTTAATTAATCTACTATTTTTGAACTATTGCAAAATTTGTATTTGTCAAGGCCTTCCATTTACAGTTCATCACAAAGAGCCAGAAGATGAGAGACACTCCACAACCATGAAACAGGCTATGTGAAAAGTGCATCAGCTCGTCACCACTCAAACCTTGCTGGAAAAGTCCATACCTAGCGACCTGGACAGCACACCTGAGCCCCACTATATGGAAGAGCATTTCTGGAAAAACGTACAAATGACGAAAAAACATGTGCCGGAATATGTCTAAACAGTTTCCTACCTCCAACCATTGTTACAGCTCTCAGTCCCGGAGACTCTGTGTCCTGGGGCAACACTTCTAATTCACCTGTGAGTAAATTATTTGTATTTATTAAAAACAAAACAAAAAAACCCCCAAAGATCCAACTCCTATCACGCACCCTATCGAACATGGCCTACCAGGAGCCCAAATTGAACTAATACCAAAATGAATACCATCAATTTACTCCTTATCACTGATCCACCTAACACTAACTACCTCACTCACAGAAAGTAACATCATTCCCATACTACATAATCACCAAAGACTGACCAGATACACCCCACCTCATCAAACCGACAACAACCAAAACAAAGGAAGAACGCCAACATGCAGACAACCCCAAAAGAAGGGAAAGAAACCCCATAACAAACCCACAACAAAGAAACGACAACTAACAAAAATCCACATAACACCAAGCATAGATGACCCACACCAAAAAATTCAAATGGGCTACATCAACGCCAAATCCATAGTAAACAAAACAATAGTAACAGACTGGATCACATCAGAAAACGTTGATCTACTTTTCATCAATGAAACTTGGATCAAAAGGACCCTATAATCCTAGATCTCTGCCCCCCAGGATATAAAATCGTTCACTGGACCAGAAACGAAAAGAGAGGTGGAGGCATAGCATTAATCTATCAATCCCAGTTTACCATCGAAACCACTGTCGAGTCCTAACACCCCAACTTGAAATTGCGTCAATCAGAATCCACAACAAAACCCTGCTTGATCACCTGAATTGTTTTATAGACCACCAGGTAACTGGAACGAAGACCAGACAATCTTCATTGACTTCATTTCAAACACATGCGCAACCAACGCCAATATACTAATATTAGGAGACATCAACCATTAGAAGACCCAAACTCTACTAACGCACGAGAATGTAAGGAATTCCTCCACTCATGGGATCTCAAATGGAAAACAAATGCAAGCAACCCATGTCAAAGGGCATAAACTCGACCTGATCTCACACAAACTGTCGACAGACCAGAACCTAATAATAACAGATATTAAATGGACAGAAACACCATGGACCAATCACTACAAACTAAACCTATCCCTAAAATGGCGGAAGAAGGGCTCATACCGCACACAAGAACACACAACCTACAGCACCAGAGGCCAAATAGACCCAAAAACATTCTGGCTACAGATGTACAATAACGAATGGACAACACAAACGGACTCCACACACTATCTCACAGAATGGGATAAAAGATGAAGAAGCATACTAGACGAAATAGCACCCTTACGAACAAGAACCTCACGTAGGCATAACTCTATACCACGGTTCAACGATGAACTGAAAACATTAAAAACACAATCCAGGTGGCTCCCATCTTGACAGAGATTATGAGATTTTAGCGGGAGATGAGTTTCCTTCTTCTATGATAGAAGCCTGGATAGCGGTCATTCCCAAACCAGGCAAGGACACGACCGAATGTGCCTCTTATCGCCCCATCTCTATATTAAATTCTGATATAAAAATTTTGGCAAAGGTTCTGGCTAACCGTCTTGCAAACGTTATTCCTGATTTAATATATCCAGATCAGACTGGTTTTATTCCCTATCGACAGGCAATGGACAATATCCGCCAAATGGTTAATTTGGTCCACACATCTAAGAAATGAAACCTTCCTGTTTATTGGGGCTGGACGCTGAAAAGGCCTTTGACAGAGTCCACTGGCCTTTTATGTTCCAAGTGTTGGATCGATTTGGAATTGGTTCGGGGTTTTGTAGATGGATTCGGGCTCTGTATACATCACCAAGGGCATGTGTTTGGGATAATGGCAGTAATTCTCCGATGTTTTCCTTGTCCCGTGGGACTAGGCAGGGATGCCCTCTTTCGTCATTGCTGTTAGCATTGGTTATGGAACCTCTCGCGATGTACATTAGGTCGGACCCTAATATATCAGGTATTCTTGTCGGTAATAGGGAATACAAGTTGGCGCTTTTTGCTGACGATGTGCTTCTCTCCTTGACAAAACCATTAATCTCACTACCCAATCTGATGAAAGCCTTGTCGCTTTATTCAGCAGTTTCAGGTTTCAAATTAAATGTGAATAAGTCGGAGGCTCTTGCGATTGGAATTTCCCGTCCGGTTTTGGAGTCTATCCAGCAATCTTTTTCTTTTAAATGGGTATCAGGCAGTATAGCTTACCTGGGGGTCACTATTACTTCTAATCTCTCGGAGCTGTTCTTGGCAAATTATTCGCCTCTCTTGAGGGCTATCCATAGAGATCTAGAGAGGTGGGATGTTACAGACCTGACTTGGTTGGGTAGAACTGAGGTTTTAAAAACGAATATACTACCGCGTTTGATGTATCTTTTCCAAGTTCTTCCTCTTAGGGTTTCCAGGGGCTTCTTGGTGGGTGTGCAAAATAAATTGGTTCGCTTTATTTAGGCTAACAAGCGCCCTCGGTTGCCTAGGGCTTTATTGTATAAGGATAGGAGGGGGGGTTTAGGTGTTATAAAGCGTCTCAAGCGTGGGTCACTTTTGACTGGTATCAGGATCATCCTCACAAGTTATTGGAACAGGCTGAGGTGGGCTCTTGTCCGCTTCATGCTTTGATGTGGCTTCCTCGTAAACATAGGTCCTTGCGTAAACATTTGTGTCCTTCGACTTTTTTCTACATTCTTTTATTGGGATGGGCTGTTCGCTAAGCTGGATGCAGTGTTTTCTAAATTGTCGCCAATAGCGAACAACCCACTCTTTCCTCCTAGTGTTTCTCCAGGGCCTTTCTCTTGGTGGGGATCTTTGGGTTTGGTGTCCTGGGGTCAGCTATTCGATGAAGGCTGTCTGTTTTCTTTTGATTCTCTGAAAGAACAATATCCTATTTTACCTAATGAGTTGTTTGTTTATTGTCAGTTATTTTCTTACTTCAAAGGAGATCCAGGCCACCATAGTGCGTGAGGATTCGTTTATTGAGGACCTTTGTGAAGATTCCAAAACTACTAGGGGTCTTATTACCTGTTTATACTCCTATCTACGTGGACAGCTGGGCCCTAATCATGCTCACAGGGAGCGGTAGCAGCAGGAATTGGGGGTGAATATTGATGAGGGTGATTGGTCCTTCTTTGAGAATAATTGGTCCAAGATTTTTATTTCAGTTCCTTTTCAGGAGAATGTAGTTAAAGTGCTATACCGGTGGTATTTGACTCCGGTCATATGTTTCCTGGGGTTTCACCAATGTGCTGGCATGGATGTGGTCAAAAGGGTACGATGGGACACATTTGGTGGACTTGCTTTAAAATTCGGGCCTATTGGAAAGCAATACAATATAGATTGCAAAATTGGATTCAAAGGTCTATTAAGTGGTCTCCCGAATTTTTTATATTTGCAAAAAAACTACCAGGTCTTACTAAGTCTAAGGCATTGTTGATCAGGCAAGCAATGGTGGCGGCAAGAGTTGTGATTGCTGTGCATTGGAAATCCACAAATGCCCCACCTTTGACGAGATGGTTAAATAAATTGTGGTTCATATGTGAAATGGAGAGACTTCGGGCTGTGCGAGGTCATACGGAGGCGAAGTGGGAGGCAATATGGGAGCCCTTTCTGAAACACTCTTCATGTTAGGGGGGAGGGGTAGGTGGGGAAGAGGGGTTGGTTTAGTTGGGTGGGATAGGTGGGTGTTGGGGGGGGGGGAAGGGTATTTCACTAAAACTTCAAAAACTTGGGGTCACTGTTTGAGAATTTGGCAGCATTGGAATTCATGTTGTTACCAAAGTGTTTCTATGCAATTGGAAGGGGTTTATATTGGTATTACTTTGTTTGAATTTACTTACATGATTGTAAGCTGTTTTTCCTCGTGTAGTATGTAAAGGGATTTTTCAATACTTCATAAAGACTTCATACAAATTAAAAAAAAAAACACAATCCAGGAAACTTGAACAAGCATGGAAAAAAAATAAAAGATAATGCATGGAAACCGATACAAAGAAAATACAAATACGCAATAAGACGAACCAAAAGGACATACTATAAAATTAAAATAGGGCCATACTACAAAGACACGAAGAAACTATACCAACTCGTGAACAAACTACTAGACACTATAGCGGTCACTACAACCAATAAAGACATTCCATCTGCAGACAAACTTGCTAAATACGTCAATGAAAAAATTACAAACCTACGCAACACACTACCTCAGGACAATACCGACATTGAAAACTTCATCAATAGCCTGGATCCAACCCCTGGAGAATACCCAGCTGACCGAACTTGGTCAAACTTCATTCTACTCACCGCCGAAAGTCACCCAGGCGATCAAAAGGTTCTCTAACACCCACTGTAAATTGGATACCTGCCACAGCTACCTAATAAAATCCGCTCCTGACTGCTTCATAACAGACCTCACATCCCACCTAAACTACATGCTTCACAAGGTCTCTTCCCTAAGGAAAACAGCAACATACTACTCAGCCCAATACCAAAAGACACCAAGAAAAATACAAACAAAATCACCAACTACCGTCCAGTAGCATCTATCCCACTGGTAATCAAATTGATGGAAAGCATGGTAACCAGGCAACTTACTGATTATATAAACAAATTCTCAATATTACATGAATCACAGTCAGGATTTCACCCCCTCCATAGCACTGAAACAGTACTAATTACTCTCTTAGCCAATTTCAAGCAAGAAATAGCAACAGGAAAAAAAAAAAGCATACTTCTCCTCCAATTCGACATGTCCAGTGCATTCGACATGGTAAACCATAATATACTACTAAGACTCCTAGACTACTTCGAAGGAAATATACTTAGTTGGATCAAGGGTTTTCTAACCACTAGAACATATCAAGTGAAATCAAATTCAAACATATCATCACCGTGGAAAGCAGACTGCGGAGTACCTCAAGGATCACCACTATCACCGATCCTCTTCAAAATAATGATGACCCCACTAGCCAAGTCCTTATCCGACCAAGGTCTTAACCCTTTCATCTCTTTCATCTATGCGGACGATGTCACAATATACATTCCTTACAAACACAATCCGACAGAAATCACCAACAAAATTAAGCTCGGGTTGAACATCATGGACTCATGGGCAAATGCATTTCAACTAAAACTCAATACAGAAAAAACACACTGTCTCATCCTCTCATCCCAATACAACGTGAACAATCCCATAAATATAAACACCCCAGATTACACCCTCCCCATCTCAGACAGCCTGAAACTCCCGGTGTTACAATTGACCGCAACCTTGCACTACAGAGCCACGTGAAATCCACAACTAAGAAAATGTTCCACTCAATGTGGAAACTCAAACGCGTGAAACCATTCTTCCTGAGGGAAACATTTCGGAACCTGATACAATCAATGGTACTAAGCCACTTAGATTACTGCAATGGAATCTATGCGACGACCCACACGTGAGAACAATCAGCCTGCTGTCCTCTGAGAATACCTGCTACAGGTAAGTATCTTCTAGTTGTGATGTTATGGCATGGACCACTGTGGTCAGACTCATCTTTTCAGTATATGGAGAGATTTCAAAGTTGCCATAGCTGATAGAGAAAATTAAGGTTGTTTGAATTTGCAGGATCAGAGTGACTGATGATTCTAGCAGTATCCCAAGGTTCCTGACCTGTGATTTTAGGGGGAGTTCATACTTCCCAAAAGGTATTTTGAAGTCAGGTATTTGTCCACTTATGTTAGGTACACAAAGAATGTCTGTTTTGCATGGGTTCAGGCAGAATATTTTGTTGTTTGCCCATCACGCCAGGTATTTGTGACCTGGATTGGCCACTGTTGGAAACAGGATGCTGGGCTTGATGGACCTTGGTCTTTCCCAGTATGGCAATACTTATGTACTTATGTATTTATAAAGAAACTTCAGACCGCTGAAAACACGGCAGTTAGGCTTATACTTGGAAAAACGCGATTCGGAAGCGCCAAACCCCTCCAAGAAAAATTGCACTGGCTTCCAATCAAAGAATGTATTGCTTTCAAAATCTGCACCCTGGTTCACAAAATTATCTACGGCGAGGCCCCGGGATACATGGCAGACCTCAATCGACCTACCAATCAGAAATACAACCGGGTCAACACGAGCAAATCTAAACCTCCACTACCCAAGCTGCAAAGGACTCAAATACAAATCAACTTATGCATCCAGCTTTTCCTACATAAGCACACAACTATGGAACGCACTACCAAAAGTCGTGAAAACAACGTATAACCATCTAAATTTCCGGAAATCACTAAAAACTTACCTGTTCAAAAAGGCATACCCTACCGACCCTACTTAAATACCTGAACCCTGCAACACTACGAAACCAAAGCATGTAATGGACATAACGTAACTCTTCCTCTATACGATTCCCAAATATATTTGTTCCACATGAACCTTATTCTACTACAACACCACTGTTTATACCGGAACTGGTGAACGCCTTTACAGTACTATGTAAGCCACATTGAGCCTGCAAATAGGTAGGAAAATGTGGGATACAAATGTAACAAATAAATAAATAAATAAATAAATACCCAAATAACAAAGCTCAACATGGATCCACATATTTTACAGCATCAGGACCTTGTCCTCATCAGCTACCAGAGAGAACTGAACTACACTGCAAATATCTGCCACTCAGGATCACCAGCCCAAGCCATCTCATTTCTTTACTGTTACCAAACCAACTGAGGTAGGGTGAAGTACTAGCAACTTCTCCCCTAAAGAAAGGGATCCTTACTATCTACAAGCCTGGACCCAGGAAGGAGGGCCAGTCTAAGGTAAATTCATGATCTATGATCAGGTTTAACCTACCCAAAGGATGCACAGTAAAGGACAGTAAAGTTCATGAACCAGCGATTTCCTCCGAGTCCTGAGCAGAAAAGAGATGCTTTCTTCCCAATTGTTTTCATTATCCAATTAACCATAGTGAAGCACCACTACCAGGACAATGTTCTCTTAAAACACCTTGCAACAATACACCAATCACTTCAATCAGACTGTCATAGTAAGTTTACAGTTCTACTCCTTGAGATCTTGCTAGGTACTTGTGACTTGGACTGGCCAGTGGCTAACCATGTTGAACGCGCTGGATATGTCAAATTGTAGGAGCAGTACACTGTTCCCGTTTGCAATCAATTGTTTGAATTTGGTTATGAGGGTGATTATCACTGTTTCAGTGCTGTGGCTGGATCGAAATCCTGACTGTGATTCATGTAGTATTGTGAATTTGTTTAGGTAGTTAGTAAGTTGTTTGGTTAGCATACTTTCCATTAGTTTGACTATCAGGGGGATGGATGCTACTGGTCGATAGTTGGATATGTCATTTAATTTTTTCTTTAAGTCTTTGGGTATAGGTGTAAGTAATATATTTACTTTGTCCTTGGGGAAGAGTCTGTGTTGTAGCATGTAGTTCAGGTGTAGCGTAAGGTCTGTTATGAAGCGTTTGGGGGCAGTCCTTATTAGGTTAGGGGGGCATATATCCAGTTTGGAGTGTTTTTTGGAGAATTTGTTGATTGCTTGAGTGATGGTTTCCTCGGTTAGTAGATCAAAGTTGTTCCAGGTTCGAACTGCTGGGTATTCCCCGGGAGTTGGGTCCAGGCAGCCCATAAATTTTTCGTGATCGGTGGAATTGAGTGGTAGCGTGGATCGAAGTTTTATGATTTTCTCGTTGAAGTATTTGGCAAGTTTGTCTGCCGATGGGGTGTCTGTGATGTCTGTGGTAACCGGTGTGGTATCAATTAGTTTATTCACGAGCTGGTAGAGTTTATGTGCATCTTTGTAGTCTGGTCCTATTTTGGTTTTGTAGTATGCTTTTTTTGTTTGTTTTTATTGAATATTTGTATTTTCTTTGCATTTGTTTCCATGCATTTAGTGTATGTTCGTCTTTCATTTTTTTCCATGCTCGCTCAAGTCTCCTAACATGTGTTTTTAGTGATTTCAATTCGTCGTTGAACCAAGGTATTGAGTTTTGTCTTCGTGTAGTCCTTTTTTGTAGTGGTGCAATTATGTCTAGTGTATTCCTGCATCTGTCATCCCAGTTTAGCAGATAGCATTTGGACTCCGTTTGTGCTGTCCATTCATTATTGTAGAACTGTTGCCAGAATGTTATAGGGTCAATTTGGCCTCTCGTAGTGTAGGTTGTTGGTTCTTGCCTGATGTGCATACCTTTTTTCCGCCACTGTAAGTAAGGTGAGGTTTAGTTTACAGTGGTCTGACCATGGTATCTCTGTCCATTTTGTTTCTGTTAGTATAAGGTTTAGGTCTGCGGATAGTTTGTGTGTGATGAGGTCAATTGTGTGTCCTTTGGCGTGAGTGGCTTGCATGTTAGGCCAACTAAGGTCCCATAGCTGGAGGAAGTCTTTGCATTCGCGTACAGTGGTTGCATTATGGTCTTCTAGGTGTATGTTTATATCCCCAATGATGAATATATTGGAGTTAGATACACAGGTGTTCGATATGAAATCCATGAACTGTGTTTGGCATTCTTGCCAGTTACCTGGTGGTCTGTAAAACAAGACAAACGTTTAAGTTATCAAGTAAGGTGGTATGGCTGATTCTAACTGAAGCAATTTCAAGTTTAGGTGTACTAGACTCGGCAGTTGTTGTTACAGTAAAGTGAGATCTGTATATTAATGCTATGCCGCCTCCTCTTTTTTCTTTCCTTGTCCAATGGGTAATTTTGTAGCCGGGGGGGGGGGGGGGGGGGGGGCAGAGATCCAAAATTATTGGGTCTTTGTGGTCATGGATCCAGGTTTCACCGATGATTAGTAGGTCGAGATTTTCTGCTGTGATCCAGTCTGTTATACTTATTGTTTTATTGACTACTGATCTAGCGTTTGTGTATCCCACTAGAATTTGTTGGTATGGATTCATGTTTGATGATGTGTGCATTTTTATTAGTTGTCGTTCCTTTGTTTTAGTGTGACCTTTATTTTTCTTCTGTTGTGGTTGTCCGTATGTTGGTGTTTTTTCGTTGTTTGGATTCTGATCCATATGATAAGGTATTTTGTGTTCAATCAGTCTGTGGTGTGTGTGTAATATGGGTATTATTTTGTTTTCAGTTAGTGGAGTGGTTGGAGTTGTGAAAGTTAATGTTAAGGAATGAATTAGTAAGATCAAGTTAATGGTATTAATTTAGATTTAATTTCTTGTTGTATGCAAGCATGCAGGAGGTTTGATAGATAGGAGTGGAAGTGAACCTATCTAGTCCTCTGTAGGCAATTACGTCAATTTGGTTAATCTCTGTTTCTAGTACCCCTAAGCAGCAGTCATCCAGTGCATTCGGGACAAAACATGTAAACCTATAAGCTGCTGCAAGGAGGTTTAATAGACTGGAGTGGAAGTGAGCCTATCTAGACCACTATAAGCAGGGAAGCCATTAGTTTCCATTTCCACTGTCCCTCACAGCCATCCTTGGTGTTCATTCAAAGCACAGCAGATAAGTCTGTGAGCTGCTGCAGCGCAATCTGTATAAAACATTGATGATTGTCTAGAAGTTTACAGTTGCTCGTGTAATGCAGTGAGTGCGTTTACAGTCCGTTGTGCGCTTCTCATCCGTAGTACAATTCAAATATATGTAGAGCATTAGAAGCAAAGACGAGAGGATGATGACAACTTAGTGACTAACCAATTTATTGAGGTATGAGCTTTCAAGACAACAAACTACTTCATCAGATGCATGAAGTGCACTTCAAGAGGTAGGGACAGAGAGAAAGATACAGAGGGGCTGATGCAGAAAGCCTTTTGGTAGAGCCATAGCTCTACTGCAAAATTATGGATTTTTAAATAACATGGAATGTTCTAAGCAATGAACATGCAAATGACTATTGCATTCAAATCGCTGCAGTAATCCACAGCTCACTGTGTGAGCCGAGATTGGCTCATATGCTGACAGGAAGAGTGACATTAAAAAATAATCAGATGTACTCTTTTTTATTTGGAGAAAGGGGGGGGGGGGGTCAGAGGCCACTAGACCACCAAGTGGAGGTTCAGTTTGGTTCAGGAACCAATGCCAGGTATCTGAGGCAGAGTAGTCAGGTTAAAGAGAGGGACTCCCAGACCCTGGCAAAGAAATTCCTACATTAGCCACACATGCAAATTTTTTTTTTTTGCACGTCACAGTTTAGCTTATCACCACATTTGCCTTCATTCTAATGCAGTTAAGGTTTCCATGTGCCCTCCCGCGGGAGGTGGTGGAAACGAAAATGGTAACGGAATTCAAACATGCTTGGGATAAACATAAAGGAATCCTGCTCATAAGGAATGGATCCTAAAGAGCTTAGACGAGATTGGGTGGCAAAGTCGGTGGCGGGAGACGGAGATGGTGCTGGGCAGACTTATACGGTCTGTGCCAGAGCCGGTGGTGGGAGGCGGGACTGGTGGTTTGGATAGTGCTGGGCAGACTTATACGGTCTGTGCCCTGAAAAGGACAGGTACAAATCAAGGTAAGGTATACACAAAAAGTAGCACATGTGAGTTTATCTTGTTGGGCAGACTGGATGGACCGTGCAGGTCTTTTTCTGCCGTCATCTACTATGTTACTATGTGAGTAAACACCCACGCTGAAACCCTTTCTACCTCGTAAACTCACAGCAAAAGTGCGCTAACCCTGTGGTAACCATGTGAGAAGTTTTCTGCATTAGCTCCAGTGAAGGCACTGAAAAGTACAGAATAAGTTGTAGAAAGGTAAAATTATGCCTTGCATGCTGATAATTTTCTTTCCTTTAGTAGCAGCAGATGAATCCAAAAACTGGTGGGTTGTGTCCATCTACCAGCAGGTGGAGATAGAGATTACAAAGCTGAAGGCAATGATATCAGACGGCCAGCACCTCCTTCACCTCAGTACATGTCTCATCAACAAGCAGAATCAGACAAGAAACCAAGAAGCCTTCCTCACCAACCATACAAAACAGAAACTCGTTAGTCTGACTGCAATGGAGTCCTCTTCAGTGGTTTCTGTTCCCTTTCCTTTTCACCTTTTTTTTTTGGAAACTAAAGGCCAGGAAAAAACAAGCGCGGCTGACAAAGGGTGGGATCCTGGATTCATCTGCTGCTACTAAAGGAAATAAAATTATCAGCAGGTAAGGCATAATTTTACTTTCCTTAGCGTATGCAGCAGATGAATCCAAGAACTGGTGGAGTGTACCAAAGCAATCCCTAAGTAGGGTGGGAAGTCACCGTTCCCAGAGACAGAACCGCCGCTGCAAAAGGCAGCATCTGAATAGTGAAAGCACACCCATTCCGCCCAAGAGGTAGATAGCAATCTTGTGAAACGGGCCTGCAACGCCACCGGCGGGATGCAACCTTTCCAAAAAAATCCACAAAGTATCTGCAATCCGAGAAAAAAAAAATGGGATCAGACCAGAGGCTGCCATCCCATGGCAAGAACAAAGACAAGAGAAGATATGAATGCTGAAAAACATGCAACATCTGCGAATACCGGAGAACCCTCTGAACATCCAGAAGACGAAGCACCGTGTACTCTGCGTGAAAATCCCCCTCCTGAAAGGAGGGAAGAAAGAGAGGCTGGAAAAGAAAAGAAGGAACCAAAAGCAAGGTCACTCCAGACTCAGCAAATTGTAGAAAAAACAGCTTGGCACGGATGCGCTAAAAATTCAGACACTCTGCATGCTGAAGAATTGGCGACCAAGCACACTGCTTGTAAGTTCCTAAGCGAAACATTCAGCAAAGAACAAAAGGAGTCCGAAGCAATGCTCAGTAGACAAGGAGCCCCAACTAGACTTGAAGAATACGGACAAGGTTTCAGGGTGAACAAGGTCACAGCAGCGGAGGAGCAAAGCACTCTACAAGAAATGCGCCACCTCCGAGTGCAAGGCCAGGCCAGGCTCTTCTGCAACTCATCCTGAAGAACTCAATCACTGAGGAGCAGACGCCCGCAATGAAGACCAAGCGTGGGCTGCAACCAGCCTCAAAAAATCCTCAATGCCCGAGAATATGTGGTTGAAGTGCACCATGGACCACATACAAGATTGAAACAGAACAGTAACCACTGCGTCCAAAGAACTCTGTTCCTCAGAGTCGGCCTCTCAAAAAACCAGGCCATAAGACCAAAGCGAGAGGGATCATCCACTCAGGAACGGACCCAGAAGGAAGAGCCCGGAGTCAAGCGGGATCCAAAACGAAGGTGCCAACAGGCGCCACAGCATATCTGCATACCAAGGCCGCTGTGGTTAATCCGGAGCTACCAGAATGACTCAACCCTGCTGGCAAGCGATCCAAAATAAACTCACCGCAGAGAGGCCACAGAAGAAACAATATTGAAGAACGTCCTCCGGCTAAGGAAGCAATTGAACAACCAGCCTTGACGAATTGCCCTCTCTCCAATGACAGAAGAAAGAAGGCATCTGGGCATCTAGCGGGGACGCCATTAGATCTACTTCTGGAGCTCTCTACCTGAGGCCAAACTGGAGAAGCACTGGTTCGGAATAACCATTCTGCCGAGACCAGAAGATGGCAGAAAAGAGAACTCACCGTAGGAAAAGCCCACAAAGTGGGCCACGCAGAAACAGAGCAAGATGTCCTCTGCCCACCACCCTGAAGATGGAAGAAGGTGGCAAAGGGCTCTCCAGTCCGAGAGACTCACATCCGTGACCACCACCATCCGCTGCAGAGGCACCAAGGCATCCCTTCCACAGGGAGGAATTGCGGAGCCACCAGTTCATGCGCAGCCATACCGAGAACAGCCATGGAAGACACTGCTAACACGCCTGGAACACAGGAGACCACCCGTTGAGAAGAGATGTAGAAGTCGTCTATGAGCACCGCCCACGGTACTACCTCCAAAGTGTCCACCACCAAGCCAAAGACATAAATGCACAGACAGGCCCGAGGACTCAGTGTCCTGAGCAGGCTGTGCACCCAAGTCTGAACCTAGATCCTCTAGTCCTCGGTCAAGAAAAGAAATCGTACCAGAGAAGTCTGGAATGGGATAAGGTGGCTCATTTGAAGGGACCACTCAGCCCAAGAATTCAGAGAAGACCGACTCTCTGATCTCTTCTAGAGCGAGGTGCACTCTGATGCTGTCCTTGCGGAGAATGCTGCAAAATTCCCAAACCTAGGAAAAGGTGAATGGAGCCATAGCCATGCCGAAAGGCAAAGCCTGGAACTGAACATGAGGGCCCAGAACAGCCAACCAGAGAAACTGAAGATGAGGGGGCCAAAGAGGAAAGAGAAGAAACGCTTCGTAAGGGAGAAGTGCAGGGAAGAATGCTAAATTGAAGTAGCTCTGAATATAGCTAGCTGTCCAAAATAAAGAAAAAGTGCAATAAAAGCCTTAGAGACACTGCAACAAACAGCTAGCTAGAGGTGTCACAGATACAGAGGAAGCTGGAGCTGGAATGCAATAGTTTGATCAGTGTCAGAGAGCAAAACTAGAAGAGCAGAGCTGCTGTGGGAAACCACCACAGCTAACCTTTGGAAATTGGCACTGTAGCAAAGTGTAAACTGTCCCAGCTATGGAAAAGAACTGCTTTGTCAAGGCAAGCAATGAGAGAGGGAAGTAAAATACACCCCATAGAAAAGGAGACAAAGGCCACAGCTTCTAATATGATGCGCAAACCAGACTTAAACCTGTGACCTTCAGGCTAAAAGCCAACCGTCTTCCAGAAAAATAAAATTATTTTGCTGAAACTAGTGCACCTGGAGAAAATGTCCCCATGACAGAACTGAGGTTTCATGGTTACCATGGAGACCAGAACACTAGCCCCAGAAAATAGCATGTAACATTTCCCACAGAAACATGGAGCCAAAGGCACTAAGCCACCGGTAAAGGAGCAAAAGGTGCAGAAAAAAAAAAGAAAACCTACAGCACCTGATATTCCCAGGCAGTCTCCCATCCAAGTAGAAACCAGTCAGGACCAACCCTGCTGAGCTTCCAAGATCAGAGATTAGGCACACTCAGGGTGGTGTGCTCATAGGCAATGCCTGTACTGTCAGAATAAAAAGAGTTTCACAAAGGAAGGAGGGGAAACTTCCAAGCTGTTCAAGCAACTGCCCTCAGAGAAAAACTGAGGGGACAGAAAAGTCTGTAAATAAAAATACTAAATAGGCCCTTTCAGAGGCCCAACATACAAGGAGCCCTGCTCCGATGCTGTTCACTGTTTCCCACAACAGGAACAGCCTTAGCCAACGCAGGAACTATAAGAAAATCTAAACTCACCACAGACAGTGATGCCTATTGCTATCAATGTACCCACTTAGGCAAACATGGCTTTCCAGCTCAGGTGATTCTTGTTGCCTTTGTGCAGAAAGGGACTGCCCTAAAAATATTCCATCAGAATAGAGGAAGACAGGGCAGCAATGTACCCTACTGCTGAGTTGGAGAAAAAAACATCTGCTCTTTGGGGCAGGGACCATCAGAAGAGACTGAGACAGGGAACAAGCCAGAAAACTCCAAAGGCTGAACTAAAAAGGAACTGTCAGTTCCCCTACCAGACTTCAGCAATATATAGGCACATAGAGCAGCAGAATGAGCTGAGCCTTGTTGGGGGGGGGGGGGGGGGGGGGGGAGGGGGAGGGAGAAAGGTCAGAAGCCCCCTGCCCAGAGAAGTCCCCAGAGTGGCTGATGTGCATACCGAAAAAAACAAGGTGCATCGCTGGACCATCAGATTCCTTCTGGAAAACTTAGCCATCTAGAACCCATCTGCCTGACATGGGCATAAAAACTTCCCCAATCACAAAATGGGCTACTGAGGCCAAGCTCTCTTAAGAAGAAAGGTTCAAATTAAGGGTCGCAGAGCAGAGGAGATCCTGCTCAGAAGATATAGAAACCACTTAAAGTAGTTCTGTTCTTCCCTTGCACAGTGGAGGCAGTTTGAGAAGAATTTGTGCCACTGCCCCAGCTACATGCAAACAGTTTCTGACTCAACAGTGATTTTAGTAAAGGAAACCAAAAGCTGGAGAAAATAAAGGGGCAGTCTCCAATGGAACACAAGGTCCTTTAGGAGGAGAAGCCCCCCCCCTGCCCAAGCACACATCAAGGCCGCAGGGCGGGAAAGGATCAGAGCCAATATTAGGAGAAAAGAGAGGGCCGCGCCAGCAAAAAGGCACGCGTTTCCAACATTTTAACGCTGGAAAAGGCTGCTCAGGGAAGGGGATCTTCTGCGCTTCCCTCCCCAGCGTTCGAACATGCCACCACACACAGTCCCGCTGTGCAGCGTCTGCTGCCGCAGCGGAAACAGCTTTCAAACAACAGCATTGCCCACACTAAAGCACGCGCCGAAAAGAGAAAGGCAGGGACTCACCGAACAGCAGATGTCTCCTGAGGAGAAAGAGAGTCCCACCTAGGCAGCAGCCTGCTGCCTAACTGGCACACAGACTGAAAGCACAGTACTAAGAGAGGGAAACCCTGTACTGCCTGGTCCTGTCAGAAATATTCTGTTTCTTCTTTTTTTTTTAAACACCGTATGAAGACAAAGGAGCTCCTATGTTTGTTTGTTTCTTTTTTTTTTTAAATGGTGAGGAAGGCTAGAGCTCTAAAGGCCGGGAGGCAAGGGGGGGGGGAGGGTGAAGCAGGGACCCAGAAGACTGAGTATGCCCCTAAAGTCGGCACCACCAGCCAGATAACCCTAAACTCTACAAGCTCACAGGACCCAGGAGTATCCCCAACAGACAAATCCAGGAGCTGCTGAAAAGCAGTTCACCACCTGCTGGAGATAGAGATGTACTGAGGTGAAGGAGGAGCTGGCCGTCTGGTATCACTGCCTTCAGCTTTGTAATCTCTTTCTCCAACTGCTGGTAGATGGACACAACCCACCAGTTCTTGGATTCATCTGCTGCATACGCTAAGGAAAGAAGCGATCATACTAGTGTAATTCAGCTAACTGACAAAACTGAGATGGATGGAAAGAAACCAAAGACAGGATGATTTGAAAATAGTTGTCCATTCACACCTGTAGTGTGCAATGAAGCCAAAGTCCCTATTCAGGCCTGTCTCTGACAGGTCCCTAACCTCAAACCTCAATGACACTAATTCAGGCACCAGACTTTACCAGAAAACTATTGCAGGTTTAACTGCACAGTTAACAAGCCATCTATGGGAAAATTAGGTTCTTACCATGATAATTTTCTTTCCTTTAGTCATAGCAGATGAAGCCATTACGTATGGGTTGTGTCCATCAACCAGCAGGGGGAGATAGAGAGCACTAAACTTTTCTCAGTGCCTCATGGCCAGCTAGCTCCACTGCTTCTTCAGTATTTGAAGCTTCCAAAGCAGTATGGCAAACTGCAATGGGAATAACATGAACTTTCCTCACAGCGAACGATGGCCCCTTAACAAGGGCATAAACTCAGCAAAAGGAGGGAATGAACTCATCCTCCTGGAGGGAATAAACTCGCCCTCCACTTTGTATAAATGGAGGGAATACTTGCATTCTCCTGGAGGGAATAAACTCATCCTCCCAAAACAAACTGGAAGGAATGAACTCATCCTCCTATCACTGTAACAAGAATCCTGAAGACTGTTTTCCGACTCCCCAAGGAAGGAATATAACTTCAGGAAACAAGAACAGCACCTAAAATCAGAATCACTGCAATACAGACAATCATACAGGGAGAGCTCATGGCTTCATCTGCTATGACTAAAGGAAAGAAAATTATCATGGTAAGAACCTAATTTTCCCTTCCTTGTCATCATGCAGATGAAGCCATTACGTATGGGATGTAACAAAGCAATCCCTAAATAGGGTGGGAACAAGCCACACCACGCGCTAGCACCTTTGCTCCATAACGCGCATCCCTCCTGGCAGCCACATCCAGCCTGTAATGTCGGGCGAAAGAGAGCTTAGAAGCCCATGTTGCAGCACTGCAAATCTCATGAAGAGATAGTGCTCCAGTTTCCGCCCAGGAAGAGGAAATCGCTCTTGAGGAATGTGCCTTAAAGGCTTCAGGCGGAGCCCGGCCAGACAGCAGATATGCTGAAAAGATAGCTTCTTTGAGCCAACAGGCAATAGTGGCTTTAGACGCTGAAGACCCTCTGCGAGGACCTGCAAACAGCACAAAAAGATGATCAGAGGTCCTGAAAGAATTTGTAATTCGCAGATACTGCAACAGAGTCCTGCGCACATCCAAAAGGTGCAACTACCCAGATGAATCTGGAAACTCCTCCTCAACAAAGGAGGGAAGAAAAACAGGCTGGTTTAGATGAAACGCTGAAACCACCTTAGGCATGAAGGAAGGCACGGTCCTAACCGTGACCCCTGACTCTGAGAATTGCAGAAAAGGGTCTCTACAGGACAGCGCCTGGAGCTCTGACACCCGTCTCGCCGAGGTAATGGCCACTAAAAAGACGGCCTTCAGTGTCAAATCTTTCTCTGAAGCACGCCGAAGCGGTTCAAAGGGAGCCCCCTGAAGGGCCTTCAATACTAACCCCAGGTTCCAAGCTGGACAAGGTGCCCGCACGGGAGGACGGAGCCGAAGCACCCCTCTAAGAAACCGTGTCACATCTGGATGAGCAGCTAAGGACACGCCTTCAACCTTGCCACGCAGGGAGGCCAATGCTGCCACTTGCACCCGCAGAGAATTATAGGCCAAGCCTTTGTGTACACCATCCTGCAAAAAGTCCAGAATCGGCGAGACAGGAGCCCGCAACGGAGAAAACGCACTTGAAACACACCAGACTTCAAACTGGCGCCAAATCCTGGCATAAGCCATGGAAGTGGAGCGCTTATGGGCCTGCAGGAGAGTGGAAATTACCTTATTTGAGTAGCCTTTATCTCTCAATTGCGCCCTCTCAATCGCCATGCCATAAGCCCAAAGTGGCAGGCGTCCTCCATGGCCACTGGACCCTGTGACAACAGGTGCGGAACCAGAGGTAACGGAAAGGGAGCCTCCAACAGCATCTGTCGGAGGTCCGCATACCAAGGCCTCCTGGGCCAATCTGGGGCAATGAGGACCACTTCTCCTGGATGCAGCCGAATACGCAGGAGCACTCGCCCTATCAAGGGCCACGGAGGGAAGACATACAGCAAGCCCAGGGGCCAGGGTTCTGTATATAATTGGCAATACAAAATGGAGAGAAAGAAAAGAAAATGGTTGCTGGAAAAGCAAGTTACAATTATAACTGACCTTGTACAGAAGGTACAGGGCATGCAGAATGAACATGTGAGCATGACTCATAAGAAAAAGATTTACAGAGAACAAAGATTGGCAAGAGAACTAAATTTGTGGTTGTAACTTTAACAGATAAGGGAAAAAGGAGTGAAAGGAACCTAGACGCCAGATGGCTTTTTGTAAGATTCATGATTCACATAAAGAATAAAGCATTGTGTGCAAAGAGGAGAGAGGAGGAGAAGAAAAAAAGTGTATATAAGCTAGAGGAGAACTGTATTAGTAAGCAACTTCATCTTTGTATTGGATGAGATTGTTCCTGTATACTTGCTTCCTATGTAACATTCTTACATAGCTCTGTCATGGCATTGGCAGTTGAATAAAAAGAAAAAATGCTACAATTTATGTTTTTCTGTATATACATTTATTGGGACATATAACTTTATTGGGATTTGTTGGAGGATTTCAACAATTGGTGCCCCGTGTGAGGCGTCAGCGGCGGGACTGCTGACAAGTTATCTGTTTTTGGTTGATTGATCAACAGTGCATCGGTCTTACGATACTGGCCAGCTCGTGAGAGGTGCTCTGCAATCTTCTGATTTGTAGACGGGGACTGCTTGGTTTTTGTGAGTATTATTTTTTTTTACGTCATTCTGTCTTCTGTATTATATTTCATTACGTTGCTTGCAATCCTTCTTTTTTATTTTTTATTTTTTCTTGCACTTTTTGTTCTTTGCTATTATTTACAATACTATTGTACTATATATAAGATGGCTAATATTAATATAGATATTGAGGTGCCTCCGCCTGATACTTCTGAAAATCCTAAATATACATTGTATGTAGATAGTACAAGTTCATTGACTCCTCTTGAGCATGTACGCACTGCTTTTCCTTTTCAAAAGGATCAAATTCGTAAGATTCACACTAAATGGGTTAAATATGCGTCTAAGGACGCCTTTTTAGGGTGGCCAGATAGTGGCTCTTTTGATCGTTCTCTACTTTTACAAATGTTACAATACATACAGAAAAATAAGACAGGTAAATCGTTGGACAAACATTTGCATATTTGGAACTTATTTACTGTTACTTCTGATATGTGGCATTATGATAAAAAACAGTGTGAGGATAAGCAATTTGTGCAGCAACGAGACCAGGCTAGGACACAGTATGCTAAAGATTCTATAGTAACACCAACTGCTCCCTCACCTTACGTTGCAACACACGATAAGGCACACACACATACAGATAATACACAATCCTTGTATCCACTAAGTGCTTTAAAGCAACTGCGTGATTTGGCACGCGCCGAGGAGGAAGATGTCTCAGCAGTAGGATATAAAAAGTGGAAAGAAGGTGCGCGCAAGTCAGTTAAATCAAAAGTCAGAAAGGAAAAGAAAAAGGTTGTGCCTGATACGGATAGTAGTGAGTCTGAACCAGAGACAGATAGTGACACAGATGTTATAGACACAGACAGGCAAACAGAGGGTGAACAGGGAGATGATGAAAATGAGGCAAACATTGAATTTAAAGGGTCCTTTACGATGAAAGGACAAGTTAATCTTCTTAAACAACAAGAAGAGCAGGAAAAACAAAAAGGGCACGAGGAAAAATCCAAACCACCAAAATTGGCTAGAGAAAAAACGAGTGTAGATAAACTCAAACATAATGCAAAGGAGAAGTGGACTGCTGATAAGGATATGTTTTTAAAGGCACTTCTTAAAGCAATGACCGCAGATCTTGTAACTCAGTATGGTCATGGATTTTGGAATGAGATTGTGGGTACTTTCTCTAATATGAAAGTCACCCTGCCTATAAATGCAAAAGGGCCTGCCAAAATTAATGATATAACTAAGGTAGAAGAAATAGTTGTTAAGAAAGGAAAGGATTGGGCTAATCAAGAAAGACTTTTGGCTGGTCTTAAAATATGGAATGAAATCGCTACAAAGCTGGTGGGACAAGCCGAGGGAGAGGAGGATGAAAATATTACGTGTCCTATATTTACACGCACAGACGCATTGGGTAATGCAACTAGAGTATACAAACCATTTAATCCCATTGATATAAGTACGATGACAAATAAATTACCTAATATCCAGAAAGGTGCAAGGATATGGCTAGAACAAATGGATACGTTAACAGCAGGAACACAGTTAGCAGTGGGAGATTTTAAGGCATTTTGTACGGTTGCTGGAGTAAGTTTGACTCAGTTAGCGGTACAAAGTCAAAACCCAGCTATACTTTCCCATACACAGGATGGTGTTATGTTTTCAGGGAATGCAAGACGAGACTTAAGTACGGCATTACAAATAATGTACCCGACGCAGGTTGATTTCTCTGCGATTACCACAACAAAATGGACAGGAAAGGAAGATTTCACAATGCATTTAACGAAATGTATGCAGATATACAAGGCACAGACAGGAGAGGACGCTGATGTGCCACCAGCCTCAGCAATTTTCTTACATTTGTTTTTGGTAACGTTACCCATGAACATGAGAAAAAATTTAGATAACGTTGTTGCCTTGGCAGCAAAGCCATGGCCTGAAATTAGGGCAACATTAATACATTTTAGTACAATACATATGAAAATGTTGGAGACACCAGTAAAAGAGCAGCAGAAGTTATCTGATAAACTTGTGGCAATGCAGATCAAAGAGATAGAAGATAAAAAAGGGAAAGGCAATAAAGATACACAGGAACCTATCTATTATATGACCCCGTCTCAGAATCCTATAAGTATGAATCAATCTAATCAGTTCCCAATGCCATATACATCGCCCCAGAATTTTCAATCATTCCAATATCCCCCAAGAGGGAGAGGAATGGGTAGAGGGCGTGGAGGAAGAGGAAGAGGATTTAGTCAGCCTTCGCCAAATAGAAGAACAAATGTCCAATGTTGGACGTGTCTGAATTGGGGACATTATTCAAATGAATGCCCCTTAAAGGTAGGACAAATGATGCCTGTGCCGATAGGGAATCTAAATTTAGGACAACCAGTGACTCCCATGATCCAAGGTCAAACGATTGGACAGGTACTTGATCACGGGAACTCAAATGCTAATAATCCATTTGTGACACCACAGACAATACCTCAGTCGCATCCACCACAGGTACAGAAGCAGCAATTCCCTGTGTGGCAGTCTGAGCCAGAAAGTGAGGATAATGTATACTGACTAGGCACAGGGGGGAATGACGATTTCACTTTTTCACTGAATACACAAGAACCCTTTGTTACTCTGTTTATAGGACCAGACCATGTTCCTATCTCCTTTCTCATTGATACCGGTGCCACCAGATCGGTCTTGTGTAAACGAATAAAAGGGGTCCCTTTGAGTAAACGAGTTGATACATTGGTGGGATTTGAGGGAAAAAAGCAGGACAAACGTGTGACAATTCCCACAAATGTTATTTTAAAGGTACAGACTACTAATAATGAGGAAAGGATACGAACAGGAACAATTGATTTTGTTGTTGCAGAAAATTGCCCTGTTAATTTGTGCGGACGAGACTTACTTACTCAATTAGGTCTAACACTTAAATTTCCACAAGATAAACAAAGTTTATTGATTTCAGTCCTACAAGATTTTTTCTGTACTGAGGAAGAAGAGGAGGGAGATAAATTATTGAAAAAATTGCCCTCTGACATCTGGAGTACACCAGATGATCCATATGGTAAGGCAAAGATGATACCTCATATAATACGCTTGAAACATGAGAATGATGGCCCTGAGTGGCCACCGTATCCCATTAAGCCTCAGTTACTTACTAAAACATTATTGCAGATTGAAAAACTTTTAAAACATAATATAATAGAGCCGTCTAGCTCACCTTTTAATACTCCTTTATTTCCTGTTCCTAAACCAAATGGAGACGTTAGAATAGTGCATGATTTAAGGGGATTAAACGATTTAGTGAAAGCACAATTTCCAGTGTGTCCTAATCCTTTAACTCTTCTACAAACACAACCTATACATACATATAATTCAGTGATTGACTTGTCAAATGCCTTTTTTGCCATTCCCCTCGCAGAAGAATCGCGAGACTTAACGTCTTTTGTGCTTGACAATAAAGCTTATAGATGGACACGTATGCCACAAGGGTATACTGAAAGTCCGTCAGTTTTCTTTAAACAGATCATGGAAGACCTGAAGGGATTTAAAAATTCCTTACCCGATGATATTTCTTTGTTTGTGTATGTAGATGACATTTTGTTATCAGCTCCCTCAAAAGAGAAATGTCTCTCTTGGACATTAGCCTTGTTTGAACAGCTGTTAGTAAAGGGATATAAATGCAATTGTGATAAATGTTTTGTATGTAAAGAACAAGTTACCTTTTTGGGCCAAACAATATCTAGTGCCTCTAAAATTATAACAAAGGAAGCACTAGTAGAAATATTGCAGTCACCTTTGCCTCAGACTCTTACGCAGTTACGAGGATTACTGGGATCATTTAACTATTGCAGACAATGGATCCCCAATTATTCACAGATAATAGCGCCATTGTACAGACATTTGCGTGTCCCGGCTGGAACACCTTTAAAAACACCTATAAAGTTGACTAAAGATGATATTGCATTGATTAAGTTAGTGGCACAACAGTTGATATCGTATAATCCCTTAGCTTCTGTGGATACAGAAAGAGAAATACATTTATGGGTAAAAGATATGAACAGTACTTGGGCAGCTATTGTGAATCAATGTGATAAGTTTATACAGCCTGTTTCATTCTTGTCAGGTACTTTTACGGCTGTAGAAAAGGGAATGGAGGAAATTCCTAGATTTTTGGTGGCAGTGGTAGCCGCTGTGGAAAAATGGAGAGCGGTAATGCCGTTCATACCAATTGTAGTACATACTAATCACACGGTTCATCATTTACTATCAAATAGTCAACTTGCCCTTACTAGTACGAGATTTGGGAAATATCAGGCTATATTGGTAGGTCAAGGAATAAAAACTCAACCCCTAACAAAAGACAATATCAAGCTTATGGATGCATTATTTAAAATAGAACAAGAAACTGAAGAATATTTACAAGGTTTACAGGAGATACCTGTCTTTAAATTGTTGTCTTTTCAACCCTTGCCCAAAGGAGGAGAGGTTTGGTTCACCGATGCAGCCCAGACAGGGGATAAAACATCCTTTGCTGCTTTAAAAGTTCAAAACATAGGTGATTCAATTTCAATTTGTAAGAAGGTTCAAAAACAATTACCCAAAGGGGTAACGGCCCAGGAAGCTGAGCTTACTGCAGTATGTGAGGCTGTAAAAGAAATGGGACTGACAGTGGAAGGAACTATCTACACAGATAGCTCTTATGTTGTCAGTTCTTTACAGTATCATTTGTTAAAATGGAAAAGAAGGGGATTTCTTACTGCTGATGGAAAGCCTCTGCAACATGCCAAACTATGGGAACACTTGTTACATCTTTTGAGTGAAAGAGAAGGTAGAGGAATAGTCACAGCCATAGTTTGGACACCTGCCCATACGGGCCAAAATTCATTTGAAGCAAGAGGAAATGATTTGGCAGATAGAGCAGCTAAAGAGGTATTACAAGTAATGATTAATACACGAGCACAAAGTCAACAGTGCAGTGACACACCATATCCACCAGATGTCACTCAGACAAGGGAGAAACCTACTGAATCTGAAGAAATAAGATGGAAAAATTTGGAATGTAAAATGGATGCAGGAAAAACTAAATGGATACACCCGAGTGGAAAGATATGTATTTCTACTTCTGAATTGATAAATAATTTTTATAATTGGCATGTGACATTACATTTACCAGCTTCTGACATGAGTAAAGCTATGGAGGTCTCATTTTGGCATCCTAATATGCTTTCTTATGCCACGAGAATTGTACTAAACTGTTTAGTTTGCTCAAAAAATATAGTACATCGAGGACCAGTTATTTCTCCTGGATCCATTCCTATTCCAACAGGACCTGGAGTAGAATGGCATGTGGATTTCACAGATATGGTAACACTGGTAAAAGGTATCTTTTAGTGTGGGTTGACGCATTTACAAAATGGGTGGAAGCATTTCCGTGTTCAAAGGAAACTGCTCAGGTAGTAATAGACACTTTTTTGAAGTACATACTACCTGCACATGGGTGCCCACAGAAATTGGTGACAGATAATGGAAGTCATTTTGTTAATTCCTTGGTTAAGGATATGACTGACCTGTGTGGAATACTGCATAGACGTGTGTCTGTTTATCGTCCTACTTCTAATGGCCTAGTGGAACGCTATAATGGCCTATTGAAAACTAGACTTAGAATTTTATTGGCCTCTTTGAATCAGGGTGAAAGAAAGACATATACTTGGTTAGACTTATTGCCATTGGCTGTATTACAACTAAGATGTCATCCAAGTACAAAATTACAGATTTCACCTTTTCAACTTCATACAGGACGAGATCCCAGAGGGATACCTGTAAAAGAAATTGATACTGGCCATGATGGCATAACGAATTATTGGAAACAAATAAATCCAATAATAAATTTGACCAGAGATATGGCAATTTGTAAATCAAAGGAAGTTCCTAATATGACTTTTTCTTCATCTTTTTCAGTGGGTCAAAAGGTCCTTCGAAAGAACTTCACACATAAGACCTGGAAGGACCCAATTTACGTGGGACCATTTGAAATAAAAGAGCTAACTCGCACAGCAGCAAGATTGTCAGACCATACCACCTGGATACATCTATCTGATTTACGCAAGGCTCCTGATCCAAGACCACCTGAGCAAATAGAAACTACCATTGTACCCCTAGAAGGCATTCATTAGTAAACATCATCAGTGCAAAAGAATTATGAAGGTTTTCGTAATCTGTTTGCTGGTAGGACTTACTTATGGATTCAATACATATGTTGAGAGAATTCAACATGCCTCAATGACTCTTAATCTGACTAACTGTATTATTTGCACTCCACTTGTCACTTCTGTAACTACCATTCCAGCACATATTCACCCTTATTCTATGATTAAGTTGCAAGGTCTTCATAACTGTTTCAGTAATGGTACCTGCTACTTGGGTTTGGATCATGAGCACAGGCAATATTGGACCAATGTTACTACTCAACGCCTGCCTTCTTTGTTTGCTCATACTATTCCTGCACTAAACTATTGGTGTCTGATAAACTCTAGTTCACTTAAGGGTAAGATACCTAATGTTTTATGTAATTATACTTATGACATACAATCCCGAAATTGGACTGTGTTACAGGGATCCTATGTTATAAATCAAACTGCAACATCTATAGCCTGTGCTAACAAAAGAACTTGTAATCGGACACTGACAACCTCTTATGTGACCTCTACTAACCTTACTCTCACAAATTTGACTTTCTTCTTTTCATTATGTCAATTTAATACCTCTTCTATACAAGCCACTACTGCTGTGCCTACTGCTTGTTCTTCAGTTAAGGAACTAAATAATCCTATTTTTCCTTTTTCTCAAACCTATGCCTTATATCATAACCTAACTTCTCTACAGTCTTTACGGTTAGGAGACTATTTGTTATGTGATAATATCCTGTACACTTATCTTCCCTCATGTTATAAGTTCTGCACTCTTGTTCAACTAAATTTATTTGATCTGATCATTCCATTAAATGCCACATCACATAGTTCTAATAGTCAGAAACGACGTAAAAGAGATGTTTCCAGTACCTCCTTTAGTGCTTTAACAGGAGATGATCAAGCTTTACAATTAGCATTAGATTATATTAACAGTACTTATCCTATGACCAAGAAACGTTTAGATGCCTTGTCAGCCACTGGATGGCTTCCATTTGCAGGAGCTGCCATTGCAGCTGAAATGGGTATGTCAATCAGACGCTTACAATCACTATTACATGTTGTAACACATGAATTAGACATAGCTATAGCAGCACTTCAAGAGGAAATTGATGATACAGCGAGATATGCAATGCACACACGCATGGAAGTTGATTTTATGTTGGCCCAATCTGGAGGAGTATGCGGCATAGTGAATGATACATCGTGTTGTTCAGTTATTAGAAATCAATCAATAATTGTAAGAAATGCAATGAAACGTATTGTTGACTTAGCAAAATTATCAAGTATAGATTATGAAGGTATATTGGATACTTCATGGTGGGACTCAGTAAAAGGATGGTTTGGAGGACTGGGCCCATGGTTAAAAGGTCTTGTAACATTTGCAATTGTTTTTATAATAGTTTTATTGCTACTGGCTTGTCTAATTCCTTGCTGTATGAAAATGTGTGGAAATATATTGACAAAAGTAACAACCACAACTATGATCTCACAAAAACAAAATGTAAATATAACCCAGATCAATCAGGAATTGATTGAGACAAAGGAAATACACAATTTGTATGCTAGAGTATCTGCAATGAAAAAACAGCACTTGACAGAAACTGTTTCCTAGTGACGACGGCCTTGTGAAAAAGAGTAATGTGACATTCTATATCTTAAGCAAGCTCAAACATGCTAGAGAAACTATTAGTGCATAATATTGTGAACACTGTCAACAGTGTTCAAGAGGGGTTTGTATATAATTGGCAATACAAAATGGAGAGAAAGAAAAGAAAATGGTTGCTGGAAAAGCAAGTTACAATTATAACTGACCTTGTACAGAAGGTACAGGGCATGCAGAATGAACATGTGAGCATGACTCATAAGAAAAAGATTTACAGAGAACAAAGATTGGCAAGAGAACTAAATTTGTGGTTGTAACTTTAACAGATAAGGGAAAAAGGAGTGAAAGGAACCTAGACGCCAGATGGCTTTTTGTAAGATTCATGATTCACATAAAGAATAAAGCATTGTGTGCAAAGAGGAGAGAGGAGGAGAAGAAAAAAAGTGTATATAAGCTAGAGGAGAACTGTATTAGTAAGCAACTTCATCTTTGTATTGGATGAGATTGTTCCTGTATACTTGCTTCCTATGTAACATTCTTACATAGCTCTGTCATGGCATTGGCAGTTGAATAAAAAGAAAAAATTCTACAATTTATGTTTTTCTGTTTATACATTTATTGGGACATATAACTTTATTGGGATTTGTTGGAGGATTTCAACAGTTCAGCCAAGGCATCCAACTCGGCAGAGCGAGGATCCCTCCGTCTGCTGAAGAAGCACGGGACTTTGGCATTGGAACTGGTCACCATAAGATCCATCACTGGCTTGCCCCATTTGGCACATATCTGCAGGAATACATCGTCTGCTAGTTCCCACTCCGCTGGATCGATCTGATGCCTGCTTAGTCGGCTTGCACGTTGCTCTGATCTGCAATGTGAGCTGCTTACAGGGACTATAGATGCAGCTCGGCCCAGTGGCAAATTTGTTCGGCCTGCGCGGCTAGAGCTCTGCACTGAGTGCTGCCTTGTCGATTTATGTAGGCCACTGCTGTCGTGGTGTCCGACATCACCCGGACAGCCAATCCTTCCAGGGTCACTTGAAAGGCCAGAAGAGCCAGAAACACCGCTTTCAACTCCAGACGGTTGATAGACCACTCCGCCTCGTCGGGCGTCCACAGACCCTGGGCATTCTTCCCCTGGCAATGTGCACCCCAGCCCTTCAGGCTGGCATCTGTCACCACTAGGCACCAATCGGGGAGCGCCAGCGACATTCCCCGCCGCAACATGCTGTCCGAGAGCCACCACTCCATACTGAGGCGGGCCGCAGGGAGCCAAGAACGTCTGCACTGATAAGCCTGAGATACTGGAGACCATCGGTGAAGTAGAGAATACTGTAGAGGTCTCAGGTGCGCTCTCGCCCATGGCACCACTTCCAAGGTGGCCATCATCGATCCCAACAGCTGGACAATGTCCCAAGCTCGCGGGCGGGGCATCCTCAGGAGCAGACAGACCTGATTCTGAAGCTTGCACCACCTTTGCTCGGGAAGAAACACATAGCCCGAGGCTGTGTCGAACCTGGCCCCCAAATATTCTAGAGATTGCGAGGGGGTCAGGTAACTTTTGGCCATATTGATGACCCAGCCCAGAGATTGAAGGACTGAAACCACTCTGGCTGTAGCTAGATGACTCTCTTTTTCTGAGTCTGCTCTGATGAGCCAGTCGTCTAGGTACGGGTGAACCCGGATACCCTCTCGCCTGAGAAAGGCAGTTACTACCACCATTACCTTGGAGAAGGTTCGGGGAGCTGTGGCAAGGCCAAAAGGGAAGGCCCGAAACTGGAAATGTTTTCCCAACACCGCAAACCGCTGAAACTTCTGGTGCAGGGGCCAAATTGGTATGTGCAAGTAAGCTTCTTTCATGTCCAGAGACGTGAGAAACTCTCCTGGCTGTACCGCCGCAATGTCGGAGCGCAGGGTTTCCATGTGAAAATGCCGCACTCTTAAGGACTTGTTTAGCTCTTTTAAGTCCAGGATCGGGCGAAAAGACCCGCCTTTTCGTGGCACCACAAAGTAAATGGAGTTGCGGCCTAGACCTTGTTCGGCGGGAGGCCCCGGGGTCACAGCCCCTATCTGGCACAGACTGTGCAAAGCCTCCTCTACCGCCGCCTGTTTGGCGGCAGAACCGCATCGGGACTCCACAAACACGTCTCTCACCGGGGCATCGAATTCTATTCGGTATCCGTCTCTGATCAGGTCCAAGACCCACTGATCTGCGGAGATTTTGGCCCACTCCTCGAAAAAGAGGGAAAGTCTTCCTCCGATGACAGGAAACGAGGAGGGGGCCGGCGCACCATCATTGAGAGGGTCGCCCCTGAACTCCAGGCCTTGAACCGGCAGCTGCGGAACGTTTGTCCAAGACAAAGGAGTTTCTCTGCTGAAAGCGGGCACGCGAAGTGAACCCAGCAGCACGCCCCGGGCGGTACCTTCTAGCTTCACGGAAGCGAGGTCTGTAAGAGAAGCGGACCGCCTGACCCTTAGAGGAAGGCTTCGGCCTATCTTTGGGCAAGCGCTGAGGTTTGGAATCCCCCAGGCCTTTAACAATGTTTTCCAGCTCCTCACCAAACAGGAGAAGGCCTTGAAAGGGCAACTTCACCAATCTTTGTTTAGAGGCCATGTCCGCCGCCCAATGTCGTAGCCAAAGAGTGCGGCGAGCCGCCACTGCTACAGCCATTTGTTTAGCCGAAGCTCTGACCATATCATAAAGGGCGTCAGCCAAAAAGGACAAGGCCGACTCCATCCGTGGAGCCACTTCAGATAAGGTCTCCGCTCCATCACCGGGCTGTTCCACTGCCTGCTGTAACCAAGTCAGGCAGGCTCTAGCAGCATAACAACTGCATGCAGACGCCCGAACAGGGAGACCTGCCAAATCAAAGGACCGCTTCAGAGCTGAATCAAGCCTGCGGTCTTGAATATCCTTCAGGGCAACACCTCCTTCAACAGGGAGGGTAGTTCTCTTTGTCACAGCCGTGACCAGGGCATCCACTTTAGGCATTGCAAAGCGAGCCAAATGTTCCTCACTCAGAAGGTATAATTGCCCCATAGCCCTGGCAACCTTCAAAGGTCCCTCGGGGTCAGCCCATTGAGCCGAAATAAGCTCTTGGATGGAGTCATGCAAAGGAAAGGCTCAAGCAGGCTTTCTGGTACTAGCCATCCTTGGATTAACAGAGGAGGCTGTGCCACTGCCAGGATCTTCAATCGAGAGGGCTTGTAAGGCATCTGAAATAAGCGCTGGCAGCTCCTCGCGGTGGAATATCCTCACCGCAGATGGATCATCAAGCTCCTGTGGCAATTCTGCACCCGACTCTGGCTCCTCAGCCCAAGAAGTTCTGCCAGACCCCTCAGAATCTTCATAGCCCGACCACAGGGGGGGGGGGGGGGGGGCACACTCAGAAGGTGAATTAGCCCTTCTGCGTTTATCAGGAGGATAAGAAACAGGCAAAGCCAACTCCAAAAGGCCAGGATCCACTGGGGGGGCAGGCAGAGGGTCCGAAGATCCCTGTGGAGGAGCTCTTTTAAGCATATACGCCCTATGCAGTATTAAAACAAAATCAGGGGAGAAAACCACTCCCTGACCGCCCGGCTCCTGCCCAGGGCTATCAGCTCTATTATTAGCCTCACTCAGAGGACCCCCCCCCCCCCCGGATTCAGGGCTCTCCGTCGCAACGGAGGCCGTGCCATGTGGAAAATCCAAAATGGCGTCCGCTGCCAGCTCAGAGCGCAAAAGATCCCCACTCGCCATGCTCGGGCCGGCTCTACTGTCTGTACAGCACGAATTACAGAGCCCTGTTGCTGATTTGCGCTTGCCACATTTAGAACAGCACTTTACAGTCTCCGCAGCCATCACCGAAAACGGCGGTAAAATTCAAAAATGGTGGTTCGCGCCAAAAACTTCCTGATCGCGGTCCCACCCCGGAGGAATCAGAAAACACTTTTACCTCACTAGTCCAAGTATTACAGCTCCGGTTCTGCAGAAGAATCTCAAGAAAAAAACCTCTTTTCCAAGATCGCTGCGCTAAAGCGCGACGCGACTGTAATTATTTATTTATTTATTTAAACGCTGTGAGGAAAGCAGAGGCAAAAGAGGTAAATAAAAACACTCCGGAGGCTCAGATAAGTGGGAAAGGCAGGGAAAGGCGAACCAATGTGCCTGCATCCACTGAGTGTGAAAGGACAGGGAAAAGCAAGCTAATATGTCCACATCCACGGGGGCATGGGTAAGGCAGGGAAAGGGCTGACCTATGTGCCTTCAAAGTGAAGCTGCTATAGCCTCTAACACCCCAGCTAAAAACTGGCAAGCCAGGAGCCACCACCAGGCAGATTTTTGATGGAGCTCGAAGAAGCTGCAGCCACCCTGCTTGGGGAGATAGAGAATACTGAAGAGGCAGTGGAGCTAGCTGGCCATGAGGCACTGTGAAAAGTTGAGTGCTCTCTATCTCCCCCTGCTGGTTGATGGACACAACCCATACGTAATGGCTTCATCTGCTTGATGACAAGGAAGTGCTCGTTACTGGCCACAGGATACAGGAAGAGTCCCAGCCCTGATGTTGACTCGTGTTAGACATTAGCACACTGCACATTAAAATGTATGATAAGTAGACTTTATAGTAATCTGCAACAATGTTAAGATGTGCGCTGATGTCTATCACACCAGTACAAAGCTAAAAAGCCTACTGCCATGTCTGAGGCGGCATAGAGGACCCATCAGCTCAATGGTCTGGCAGCTTCCACATCACCCTCCCGACTTGATCAGACCGATCAGTCAGCTGATACCCCTCACCACAAGACCTAACCTGGCTGCTGACCCTCTTCACCCACATCCCTACTCAAAAGTTACTGACCTGAACCCCTCCCCTGGAGAGTAACTGATACCCCCCCCCCACTGAAGTGGCGTAGCCAGAAGGCAATTTTTGGGTTGGCCAACAGGTTGGATGGATGGGCACTAGAGAAACACCTGCCCACACCCCTACTCCACTCCCAATAACTTAAATGGGAGTAGCAGTGATGGCCTCAGTGGCTGCAGGCCACATTGAGGGCTAGGGGAAATATAAGAGGGTGAACTCTTCATCCTCCTCTGAGCCATGGCCCACCAACACACATATGCTTCCCCCAAATATGCCCTAAATATTACAGTGGGGCCCTAAAATAGCAATACAACTATCAAGAAAACTGAACAAGCCAAAATACTATAGATTACTACATAGAAAATTGATGCTAACAGAATACTTTGGTCATACACACAGAACACAAGGTAAAATTATGTATCATACCTGATAATTTTCTTTCCATTAATCATAGCTGATCAATCCATAGACTGGTGGGTTGTGTCCATCTACCAGCAGGTGGAGATAGAGAGCAAACTTTTGCCTCCCTATATGTGGTCATGTGCTGCCGGAAACTCCTCAGTATGTCGATATCAAAGCTCCATCCGCAGGACTCAGCACTTAGAGAATTACACCCACGAAGGGACACTCTGCCCAGCTCACCACCGCCGAAACGGGGGAGGGGAATTAACCCAGCTCATCCCCACACAAGTGGGGGAGGGGAATCCGTCCAGCTCATCCCCGCGGAGCGGGGGAGGGACACCACACCCGCCGATGCGGGGGGATCTGGCTTATCCTGCAACCGCAACCGCGGGAGGAGCTGACTGACCCTAACATCGCCGAAGCGGGAGGGGTACAAAGCTGCCCTACAGCCGCACGAAGCGGGAGGGAGTGCCGGCAGAATTTAAATCTCAATCCAGCCCGTAAAACGGAGGAGAGAGGAATGCAGCAGCTCACTGTAACACAAACTCGTCTCAACTCTTGAAGAATCCAAGTGAAAGAAGAACTTGAACACGAAGTCCTCCTGAAGTAACTGAAGGCTAAACTTGAACCTAAAATTCAACCAGAATATAAACAGTACAGATATCTGGGAGGGGCTATGGATTGATCAGCTATGATTAATGGAAAGAAAATTATCAGGTATGACACATAATTTTACCTTCCATATCATCAAGCTGATCAATCCATAGACTGGTGGGATGTACCGAAGCAGTACTCACCCAGGGCGGGACATAGAAATCCCTGACCGCAACACTGAAGCTCCAAACCGGGCCTCCGCCCGAGCAGCCACAGTCAAGCGGTAATGCCTGGCAAAGGTATGGGCCTTCCCTGCGGCCACCCAAGCCGCTGCAATGGCTTCCTTGCCCATCTTGCCACTGTAGGCTTAGAAGCCTGCAGACCCTTACGAGGACCTGTAAACAGGACAAACAGATGATCCGATTTCCGGAAATCATTGGTCACTTCCAAGTATCTGATGATGACTCGTCTCATATCCAGAAATTGAGAGCAGAGTATTCCTCTGGGTAGACCTCCCTATGAAAGGAAGGGAGACAGAGCTGCTGAATCACATGGAAGCGAAAAACAATCTTGGGCAGGAAGGAAGGCACTGTGCGAATAGTCACTCCTGCCTCAGTGAACTGCAGAAAAAACTCTCGACATGAGAGTGCCTGGAGCTCGGAAACTCTTCTGGCTGAAGTGATAGCCACCAAAAAGACTGCTTTCAACGTCAGGTCTTTCAGAGATGCCCTCGACAAGGGTTCAAAAGGCGGCTTCTGCAATGCTCTTAGCACCAGGTTGAGATTCCACGCAGGCACCACTGAGTGCAGAGGAGGGCGCAGGTGATTAACTCCCTTGAGAAAGCGCACCATATCTGGCTGCGAAGACAGGGAAGCACCCTTCAGGCGGCCCCTGAAGCAAGCCAGAGCCGCTACCTGAACTTTCAGGGAACTGAGCAACAGGCCTATGTCCAGACCTTCTTGCAGGAACGCCAACACTGAAGAAATTGGAGCAGTGAAGGGAGAAAGTGAGCCTGCTTCACACCACGCTGCAAAGATACGCCAAACCCTGGCGTAAGCAGTAGAAGTAGAGCGCTTCCTCGCTCTCAGCATAGTGGCGATGACCTTGTCTGAGAAGCCCTTCTTTCTCAGATGCTGCCGCTCAATAGCCAGGCCGTAAGACCAAAGTGGGAGGGATCCTCCATCACCACGGGACCCTGATGAAACAGGCCCTGCTCCACTCCGCAGAGGATCGCCGACTGAGAGCCTGATCAAGTCCGCATACCAGGGACGTCTGGGCCAATCCGGACCCACCAGGATTACCCTGCCGGGATGCTTTGCCACCCGGTCTAGCACCCTGCCCAACATGGGCCAGGGCGGGAACACATAGAGAAGCGCTTGTGTCGGCCACTGTTGAAGAAGAGCATCTACTCCCAGGGATCGAGGGTCCCGTCCTCTGCTGAAAAAGCGCGGCACTTGACAATTGGCCGATGACGCCATCAGATCTAGGCTCGGCTGGCCCCAGCGCTTCGTGATGCCCAAGAACGCCTGAGCAGATAGCTGCCACTCTCCGGGCTCCAAGGTATGGCGACTGAGAAAGTCCGCCTTGACATTCATGACTCCGGCAATGTGGGCCGCTGACAGCTGTTCCAGGTTCGCTTCCGCCCACTGGCATAGATTCATGGCCTCCTTGGCTAGAGGGGCGCTCTTGGTACCTCCCTGGCGGTTGACATAGGCCACAGCCGTGGCATTGTCCGACAGGACCCGTACAGGCTTCAACACCAGTACCGGGATGAACTCCAACAACACCAACCGAATGGCTCCGAGTTCCAGGAGGTTGATAGACCACTTGCCTCTGCAGGAGACCAGAGCCCCTGCGCTGTCCTTCCCAAGCAGTGGGCTCCCCAGCCCATCAAAGAGGCGTCTGTCGTGACGACAATCCACTCCGGGGTCACCAGAGGCATTCCTGCAGACAACTTGTCTGTCTGCAGCCACCAGCTCAGCGCCTTGCACACTGCTGGGTCCAAGGGAAGGTGCACAGCATAATCCTCCGACATCGGAGTCCAGCGCAGCAGCAGAGATTGTTGTAGTGGTCTCATATGAGCCCTGGCCCAGGGCACTACTTCCATCGTGGCCGTCATAGAGCCCAACAGCTGCACGTAGTCCCAAGCCCGAATAGGAGAGGCTACTAGGAACTAGTCCACCTGAGCCTGAAACTTGACAAACCGATTGTCTGGCAGGAACACTCTGCCCACTTGGGTGTCGAATCGAACTCCCAGATACTCCAGGGACTGAGTCGGGCGCAGCTGGCTTTACTCCCAGTTGATGATCCACCCCAGGGAGCTCAAAAGAGCAACCACCCGGTTCACAGCTTTGCCGCACTCTGCATAAGAGGGGGCTTGGATCAACCAGTCGTCCAGATAAGGATGGACTTGAACTCCTTCCTTCCTCAGGAAGGCCGCGATGACCACCATTACTTTGGAGAAGGTCCGCGGAGCAGTAGCCAACCCGAACGGGAGGGCTCTGAACTGGAAGTGTCGGCCCAGTACTGCAAAACGCAGAAAGCGTTGATGAGGAGGCCAGATGGGAATATGCAAGTACGCTTCCTTGATGTCCAAGGATGCCAGGAACTCTCCTGCCTTCACTGCCGCTATAACAGAGCGGAGGGTCTCCATGCGAAAGTGCCGAACTTTCAAGGCCCAATTGACCCCTTTGAGGTCGAGGATAGGCCGTACAGAACCTCCTTTCTTTGGTATCACAAAGAAAAAGGAGTAACATCCCTTGCCAAGCTGATTTTCTGGCACCGGAACGACCACCCCCAGGCGGATCAGATTGTTCAAGGTCTGCTGCACTACCACAGCTTTGACCGGAGACTTGCAGGGAGAAAGTATAAACCCGTCTTTTAAGGGTCGGCAGAACTCTAGCTTGTAGCCGTCTCTGATGACTTCCAGCACCCAAGCGTCTGAAGTTATTGTGGTCCACTCGCCCATAAACGAGGACAGCCGTCCTCCAATCTGCACTGGGGCGTGGACCAAGGCCCCGTCATTGGGTACGAGACCCTGGGGGAGGACCGGAGGGAGCACCTCCGGGACGGCGGTCTCTGCGAAAGGAATGCTGCTTGGGGGAGAAGTTCCTCTTGAAGGAAGAGGGGGCAGAGGAGCCCGACCTGCCCGGGCGGTACCGACGGGCTTCCTGAAACCGTCCTCTGGAGGTACCAGGGCGAGTACTAGCCCGAACCCTGACCTCTGGTAACTTCTTGCCCTTAGACGTGCCGAGATCGGTCACGATTTTGTCCAGCTCGACCCCAAAGAGCAGCTTGCCTTTAAAAGGCAATCTAGCCAGGCGGGATTTAGAGGCGTGGTCAGCAGACCAATGTTTCAGCCAAAGCCACCGCCGCGCAGAGATTGAGCCATGCCTTTCGCTGAGGCCCTCAAGACATCATACAGCAAGTCTGCCAAATAGGCTAAGCCCGATTCCAGGGCCGGCCAATCAGCCCTCAAGGAAAGATCCGAGGGGAAAGCCCGCTGCACCATAGTCAGGCACGCCCTGGCCACATAGGAGCCGCAAATTGAGGCCTGCAAACTTAAAGCAGCTGCTTCAAAGGACGACCTTAAGGCCGCCTCCAATCTTCTGTCTTGGGCGTCCTTTAGGGCCGTGCCACCTTCCACCGGCAACGCCGTTTTCTTAGTCACCGCAGTGATTAAAGAATCCACGGTAGGCCACAGATAGGCCTCACGTTCACTTTCAGTCAAAGGATAGAGGCGGGACATAGCCCTAGCCACTTTAAGGCTCGCTTCCGGGACATCCCATTGAGCCGCAATTAAGGTGTGCATGGCATCATGCACGTGGAAGGTTCTAGGCGGGCGCTTCGTCCCCAGCATAATGGCAGAGCCAACAGGGGCTGAGGGAGAGACGTCCTCCGGAGAGGAAATCTTCAAGTGTCCATGGCCTGTACCAACAGGTTGGACAAATCCTCTGAGCTAAAAAGCCGCGCTGCAGAGGGGTCATCCGCTCCATCCGAGCGGGGATCCGTCTCCTCCAAGGAAACCGCAAAGGACCGTTGGGAGACCTCAGATACGCTGCCCTCATCTACATCGGAGGAGACAAAGTCCTCCAAGGCATGGGAATCAACCTGAGGGCGTTTACCTCTGGGAACCTCAACCTCTTTACCAGAGGAGGGAGCAGGGGCAGCGTTTTGCATAAGGAAGGCCTGATGCAGCAGCAAAACAAACTCGGGGGAAAACCCCCCAGACTGTGTACTTCCGCAGCCTGGGCAACAGCCCTAGACGCACCCTCAACCGGCGCTCGCAAGAGCGGGGGAGAGACATGCTGCGCATCCAAAATGGCGTCCGGCGCGACACTCCGCGAAGGAGCCGCGCGGGAAGAACGGCGCTTAACTTTAGCCGCTTTTGTGCCGTCGCCCAAATTAAGGGCGTTCATGGCATTAATGTCTCCAACCTCAAGGGCGGCCCAAGAAGAAGCCGTCCGAGCCGCGTGGCCGGCCAAGATGGCGGAGGCGAGGAGCGGGGGATGGGCGTTTATGGCGGGAAAAATCGCCACGCCGGAGGAAGGACCGGGACATTCATCGGCCACGAAACTGTCACCCAACAAGGGCGAATCAGGCTTTAAGACCCCCGCATCCCCTCTAGAAGCGCCCAAGCGATCCGGGGAGCGACTCTTTACGCCCTCGCCCTCCGACGCCATATGCCACGTGGAGATAAATCGGGGAACCCCCTGCCCGCTATAAAAAGGTAAAAATTACCTGCTGTCCGCTCCGAGCTGTAACGACCTGGTGTCCCAGTGAGTAGCTGCAATAAACGTTTAAATAAACGTCGAAATAAACGCCTTTAAGGACGTTCAAAATTTTTTTTTTTTTTTTTAACGGAGCCAGCGGGAGGGGGGAGAAAAGGAGGGACCTGGCACCACCAGGTTTGCACTTGCTCAAAAGAGCCCTCAACCCCAGGCACTCAACAAAACCTAAAAATTAGGCTTGGAGGCCTAGCCAGAGCTGCTGCTGTGTGTGACCACCACCTGCTGAGATAGAGAACATACTGAGGAGTTTCCGGCAGCACATGACCACATATAGGGAGGCAAAAGTTTGCTCTCTATCTCCACCTGCTGGTAGATGGACACAACCCACCAGTCTATGGATTGATCAGCTTGATGATATGGAAATGCCAAATACAGAATAAGTGACCACAAACCATAAACAAATTAAATCAAAATCCCAAGAGGCCAGACTTTGCATTTAGCACAGCACAGAGAAATACAAAGAGATGCATTTTCTCCTATACTGTGCAAAATATGACAGCACATGCAAGAGACAGTGCTAGGGGAGGTACAACTAGAGCAATTGCGTTTGGCCCCCTAGCCAGAGAGAACCCCAGGCCAGATGGAAGCTGAAGAAGGTGCAGCCTGTTAGTAAGCTTTTGTGTCCCCTCCCAAATTTCTGCCTTGGGCCCCAGCCATATCTAGCAGGATGTACATTTTAAAACTAACATATACTAGTCACAAAATAGAAAAATAAAATTCTACCTTTGTTGTCTGGTCATTTTATTTTTCAAGTCATGTTGGTCCCAGGCTCTGGTTTCTACATCCTTCTGTCTTCTCTCACTCACCAATATCTCATGTCCACTTGATATTTCTACTCTCTCTCCATGTCCACTATCCATCTTCTTCCATCTCTGTACCTCTATCTTCCTTCATGTTTAATATCCCCCTTTCTCTGTGTTCTTATATTTCTCTGTCCAGCTTCTCCCCTCTCTTCGTCCCCAGTGCCATTATATCTCTACCCTCTCTGACCCTACCCCATCCAGCTTCCTCTCATTCCCACCCTTTTCCTGCATCTGGTTTGGTTGCTTGATTACTTGCCTGCCCACCCACCCCGCCCTCCCTTCCTTCCTCACGCTGTAGGTTTAGTATTTAGTCCCTTTTCCTTCATCTCCTTGGTCTGGTATCTGTGTTTCCCTTCCCTCTCTCCTTGTGCTGTACCAGCAGTTCTCTTCCTTCCCTCCAGTTCTCCTCCCCCTCTTCCTCCAGCAGCTCCCTCCCTTCCATCCAGTCCCCTCCTCCTCTTCCTCCCATGTCCAGCAGCTCTCTCCCTTCCATCCAGTCCCTTCCTCCTCTCCCTCCCTTGTCTAGCAGCTCTCCAGCCCCTTCCACCTCTCCCTCCCTTGCTTGGCAGCTCTCCAGCCCCTTCCTCCTCTCCCTCCCTTAACTGGCAGCTCTCCAGACCCTCCCTCCTCTCCCTCCCTTGACTGGCAGCTCTCCAGACCCTTCCTCCTCTGCCTCCCATGTCCAGCAGCTCTCTCCCTTCCATCCAGACCCCCTTCTCCTTTTCCTCCCACCTCTAGCAACTCTTCCCCTTCCATTCAGATGCCATGCTCCTCTTCCTCCCACATCCAGTAGCTCCCTTCCCTCCAATTCCCTTCCTCCCACAAGTCCAACTCCGGCAGCACTATCCCTTCCCTTCCCCCTACCCCACCCCCGTCCTCCCCACAAAAGTCCAGCACTTACTTTAGTTCTGCCTTTTTGTTCCTGCCCCAACCCAACATCCCTCGCTGTAGTGTGCTGCCTTTTCTCCTGCGGCTCCGCGTTGCCTGCCCTGAAATTCTTCTTCTCCTCAGGCTCCGCTGCCTCAGTCCCTGCATTCTCTTTCTCACCCGTTGCGCAGCACTGTCATTCACACAGGCAGCTCCGCTCCCCTTTTGCCACGTCCACCGGCCCTCTCTGATGCACTTCCTGTTTACGTAGGGCCAGATGGACACGGCAGGGGGGGAGTGGAGCTGCTTGTGTGAATGGCAGCGTTGCACGATGAGGGTGAAAAAGAGAATGCAGGGACCGAGGCAGTGGAGCCTGGGGAGAGGAAGAATTTCAGGGCAGACAGGCATGCAGGCAAAGTTGAACGCTGCCTCCCGGACGGCCGTACCCAGAGCCGTGGGAGAAAAGGCAGCGACAGCAAGCAACGGATATTGGATGGGTGGGCCTGGAGAGAAAGTGGTTGGGCCTGGGCCCGCTGTGGCTATGCCCCTGCCTCCCCCCCCCTGACAGTAGTTTACTGGCCCCCACCACATCCCTATCTTAACATGAAGAGAAAAAAAAAGCATCCCTGGTGGTCTACCTCCTCTCCTGTCCCTGAACCACCTCAAATTCACCCTTTGCATCTCAAATCTAGTAAGGCAGGAGTGATGCTCACTTGCTCCCTGCCTCTGGCACTACCAGGATCTAAAAGGGGTTGGCCCACCACATAAGGCGTTGAATGACTTGCAATGCCTTTCTGGTAAGCTGACCCACAGTGGTGCCCTGCTATTTTGGATTCTGGCATCTTTCCTGCTTGACCAGATTTGAGGTGCGAGGAGCAGGTCTGAGAGGGGGGGGTACACTAGATCCTCAAGGATGCGCTTTTTTTATGTTGGGGTCAGAATGGGGACTACTAGGGATTGTTGGGGGGCAAATGGATAGGGATGTGGGGGGAGGAGCAACATCGGCTACCTTCAGGTTAAGGGGTGTCTGGGGCCGATGCAGATCCATGACTGTTTAAAATGACATCCTGTCAGCACGTGAGCCAATCATCACTGCGATTACTGCCGCGATTTTAACACGGCACTAACTACCCTGCTCATTGATTACTGCATCCTGTGGTACATTTTTTGAGGGAACCTCAAATTAGAAGCTGCATGGTTAGCAGCTTAACACATGGTTTTCTGCATTGGCCCCTCGGATGCCAATTGTATTACAGGACCCCAAAACATTTGCTTTTCCTCTGATATGCCATCAGATGCCAGCAATATTCTGCAGGTGTCTACATAAGGCAGATTGGCCAATCCCTAAGAAAAAGGGATAAATATAAATCTAACATTAAATATGGCAACACTCACAAACCAGTACAGTACTCTCTCAAACACGTTATGTGACATTCCAGTGGTTTATTTGGATTTAGCTCACACCTTTTTTTTCAGTAGAAGTTTAAGGTAAGTTAGAGACGGTGGTGGGAAGTGGGGCTAGTGGTTGGGAGGCGGGGCTAGTGCTGGGCAGACTTCTATGGTCCGTGCCCTGAAAATGGCAGATACAAATCAAGATCAGGTATACACATAAAGTAGCACATATGAGTATATCTTGTTGGGCAGACTGGATGGACCATGCAGGTCTTTCTCTGCCGTCATCTAACATGTTACTACGTTACTATGTTCAAAGCACTTAGACTTACAAAGTTCCACGGGTTGCTATGTAACTTTAGGAGTTTAATTGCTTTGAAAATATGCCTCTAGAAGTGTACTTGAATATATTTCCCCATTGAAACTGCTGAATTATTTATGAACATTTATACCCCACTTTTTTCCACAACAAGCAGACTCAAAGTGGCTTACAATGTACAAGAATCAATTACAATTACATTGGATAGGGTAAAAGGAACAGGGTAGGAAGGGAAAAGGGTCTAAAATGGACTGTGGAAGTAGCTGTCAATGCGCAGCAGCTGGGACTGGCAATGTAGACGATGACCCTGGCCTGGTCCGGTGACTAAGTCAGGCTGCTGGTGGCTCAGGCGGAGCTCGCAGGAAGAAGATCAAAAGGTACTCTGCCTGTCTTAAGGGAAACTTCAGAATTCTGGTGTCTGGGCTTGGCCCGTTGACTTTGTGGCTTGTGGTCAGATCTTGATGCAGGAGACCATCGTTTCATCCTCTGCAATTGCTCCCTCGTGACTGGTAGAGTCCTTTGCATTGTTTTTGGAGATTGCTGTAAGCTCTATTCCATCCTCCTCTTGACAGAGTAGATTATGGCTTTTCTTCTTCATATAACAGCAACACCAGCATGTTATAATTAATACAATTATAGCCAGGAACAGTGAATCACCTGAGCTTGCTACCAGGATCAAGGTGTACATAGACCATGGATTCTCATCTGTAGCTGCACAATTCAACAGTATGGCTGAGCTGTTACTAAAATGGGTGGACTGGATGATATGACACATGAAACTCCCAGCCACATCTGTGTGCACCGTGATCTTGCTGCAATTGTCATCTAAGGAAACTGCAGCATTATTTAGAATTGGTCCATTCAGTGTCCAGTAGACCCCGTCAAATAGAACTCATCTAAAAGCTTGAAGCCTTCGCCCTAGGCCTAAATAGGAATAACGGTTTCAAGGCCCACTACATATGTGAATGGACTTACTGTGCCTCACATCATCCTATCAATGGCCTCACTCAGTCACTACAATTATCAATTTGCTGAATTGTGCTGCTCGTATCACTGGCTTTCCACACCCCTCCCTGAACTTTTCAGTGCCTTCTCTATTCTCTATCCTTCCAGCCCCATGTACATGTACCCACTTCTTGAACAAGCAGAAGTGTCCCCCTAACAACAAATCACAAAAAAAATGTAGACAAAAGAAAAATTAAGGGGGGGGGGGGGGGTTAGACCTATTATTTGTCATCATTGGCTGAGAGTAGTTGATTGACACCTGACGCAGGAGTTATAGGCGTTGAAACGCAGAACCGCCTTGAGTCTGTTTTAGTTTTTGTATATTTTTAATAAACCCACTGTTTGAATACACATTTGATCTACCCAGTGGCATAGCCACAGGTGGGCCGGGGCCCACCCACATAGGGCTCAGGCCCACCTAACGGTAGCACACGTTTAGCAGTAGCTAGTGGGGATCCCAAGCTCTGCCAGCTGAAGTCTTCCCCCTGATGGTAACGAAAACGCTACTCTCCACGGTACTGGGCATCTGCGCATGTTCATTTTTCAGCGCATGCCTGCTGCAGACTGCCATGGCAGAAGGGAAAATTAGGTTCTTACCTTGGTAATTTTCTTTCCTTTACTCATAGCAGATGAATCCATTACGAATGGGTTGTGTCCACCTACCAGCAGGGGGAGATAGAGAGCACTGAAAAACCATAGTGCCTCTTGGCCAGCTAGCTCCATCTGCCTCTCAGTATTTGAAGCTTCCAAACCAGTGTTACACCGCAAAGTAGAATAACATGAACTTTCCTCACAGTGAACGAACGCCCCAGAACAGGAGCAGTAATTCAAAGGAAGGTCAAACTCAACGTCCTGTAACAGAACAGAAATCCTGAAGACTGTTTTCCAACTTCTCCCAATGAGGGGAACATATCTACAGGAAAAACTGAACATAAAAGTAACATGAATCACATAATGAACCACTGAGGGAGGGCTCATGGATTCATCTGCTATGACTAAAGGAAAGAAAATTACCAAGGTAAGAACCTAATTTTCCCTTCCTTGACATCAAGCAGATGAATCCATTATGAATGGGATGTATCAAAGCAATCCCTAGAAAGGGTGGGAACAGGCCACACCACGCGCCAGCACTTGTGCTCCAAAATGCGCATCTCTACTGGCAGCCACATCCAACCTGTAATGTCGGGCAAATGAGAGCTTAGAAGCCCATGTCGCTACACTACATATCTCTTGAAGAGAGAGTGCTCCAGTTTCAGCCCAAGAAGAGGAAACCGCTCTTGTGGAATGTGCCTTAAAGGCTTCAGGCGGAGGCCAGCCAGACAGCAGATATGCTGACAAAAAATAGCTTCTTTGAGCCAACGAGCCAGAGTAGCTTTAGACGCTGAAGACCCTCTGCGAGGACCTGACAAAAAAAAAAAACAGAAAGGTGACCAGAGGTCCTGAAAGCATTTGACATGCGCAGATACTGCAAAAGAGCCCTTCGCACATCTAGAAGGTGCAAATGCAGAAATGGGTCTCGACAGGACAGCGCCTGGAGCTCAGACACCCGTCTCGCAGAAGTAATGGCCACCAAAAAGACCGTCTTTAGGGTCACATCCTTATCCGCTCGCCTAAGCGGCTCGAAGGGCGAACACTGAAGGGCCTTTAAAACTAACCTCAGGTTCCAGGCCAGACATGGAGCCCGCACGGGAGGACGGAGCCGAAGCACCCCTCTAAGAAACCGTGCCACCTCCAGATAAGCAGCCAGGGAGAGGCCAGCCACCTTCCCCCGAAAACATGCTAAGGCTGCAAATTGAACACACAAGGAATTATAGGCCAAGCCTTTTTGTAAACCATCCTGCAAAAAGTCAAGTATCGGCGAGACTGAAGCCCGCATGGGTGTATTCACTTTAGCAGCACACCAAGCCTCAAACTGGTGCCAAATTCGGGCATAGGCAACGGAAGTGGAACGCTTGCGGGCCTGAAGGAGAGTGGAGATGACCTTGTTGGAATAGCCCTTGTCTCTCAATTGTGCCCTCTCAATAGCCATGCCGTAAGACCAAAGAGGCAGGCGTCCTCCATGGTTACCGTCCCCTGTGACAACAGGTTCGGTACCAGAGGCAAAGGAAGGGGAGCCTCCACCAGCATCTGCCGGAGGTCTGCACACCACGGCCGCCTGGGCCAATCCGGGGCAATGAAAACCACCTCTCCTTGATGTAGCCAAATCCGCAGGAGTACTCGCCCTATCAAGGGCCCAGGAGGGAAACATACAAGAGGCCCTGGGGCCACGGTTCAGCCAAGGCATGCAACCCCGCCGAGCGAGGATCTCTCAGTCTGCTATAAAGCATGGGACTTTGGCATGTGCGCTTGACGCAATAAGATCCGCTACGGGCTTCCCCCATTTGGCACAGATCTGAAGGAACACTTCATCTGCCAGTTCCCACTCCGCTGGGTCGATTTGATGCCTGCTTAGATAATCAGTTTAAGCTTCTCCTTTTAACCTACAAATGTACTCGGATCTACAGCCCCTCTCTACCTCTCTACCCTCATCTCCCCTTACATTCCTACCCGTAACCTCCATTCTCAAGATAAATCCTTCCTGTCGGTACCCTTCTCCACCACCGCCAACTCCAGGCTCCGCCCTTTCTGCCTCGCCTCACCCCATGCCTGGAACAAACTCCCTGAGCCCATACGCCAGGCCCCCTCCCTGCCCATCTTCAAAGCCTTGCTAAAAGCCCACCTCTTCAATGTCGCCTTCGGCACCTAACCACCATACCTCTATTCAGGAAATCTGGACTGCCCCTACTTGACATTTCGCCCATTAGATTGTAAGCTCCTTGGAGCAGGGACTGTCCTTTTCTTAATCTGTACAGCGCTGCGTAACCCTAGTAGCGCTCTAAAAATGTTAAGTAGTAGTAGTAGTAATAATCGGCTTGCACGTTGCTCTGACCTGCAATGTGAGCTGCTGACAGAAACTGCAGATGAAGCTCAGCCCAGTGGCAAATATGCGCGGCCTGCGCGGCCAGTGCCTTGCACTGAGTGCCACCTTGTTGATTTATGTAGGCCACTGATGTCATATTGTCCGACAGAACTCTGACAGCCAGTCCCTCCAGGGTCGTGTGAAAGGCCAGAAATGCCTGGAATATCGCTTTCAACTCCAAGCGATTGATGGACCACTCCGACTCCTCGGGTGCCCAGAGACCCTGGGCATGCCTTCCCTGGCAATGTGCCCCCAGCCCTGCAGGTTGCCATCTGTTACCACCAGGCACCAATCGGGAAGTGCTAGCAGCATTCCTCGCCACAGCATGCTGTCTGAGAGACACCACTCCATACTGAGCCGGGCCGCAGGGAGCCACGTGAGTCTGCGCTGGTAATCCTGAGATATTGGAGACCATCGTTGAAGCAGGGAGCACTGCCGAGGTCTCAGGTGCGCTCTCGCCCATGGCACCACTTCCAAGGTGGCCGTCATCGACCCCAACAGCAGGACTATGTCCCAAGCTCGCAGGCGAGGCATCCTTAGGAGCAAACGGACCTGGTTCTGAAGCTTGCACCGCCTTTGCTCTGGTAGAAAGACAAACCCCGAGGCTGTGTCGAACTGAACCCCCAAATATTCTAGAGACTGAGGTGGGGGGGGGGGTCAGGTGACTTTTGGGTATATTGACGACCCAGCCCAGAGACTGACGTACTGAGACCACTCTGGCTGTTACATGATGACTCTCTTCTGCAGAGTCCACTCGGATGAGCCAGTCGTCGAGGTACGGGAGAACTCGGATACCCTCTCGCCTGAGAAAGGCGGCTACTACCACCACTACCTTGGAAAAGGTTCGGGGAGCTGTGGCGAGGCCAAAAGGCAAGACCCGAAACTGGAAATGTTTTCCCAACATCACAAACCGGAGAAACTGGTGGTGCGGGGGCCAAATAGAAATGTTCAAGTAAGCTTCTTTCAGGTTCAGAGACGTGAGAAAGTCTCCTGGCTGTACCGCCACCATGACGCAGCGCAGGGTTTCCATGCAAAAATGCCGCACTCTTAGTGACTAGTTGACTTCCTTTAAGTCGAGTATGGGCCTAAAAGACCCTCCTTTTCGCGGCACCACAAAGTAAATGGAGTAACGACCGTAGCCGATCTCGGCGGGAGGCACAGGGACCACCGCCCCAAGCTGCAACAAGCCTTGCAAAGTCTCCTCTACCGCCGCCGTCTGACAGCAGAACCGCATCGGGACTCCACAAACACGTCTCTCACCGGGGCACTGAATTCTAATCTGTAGCCATCTCTGATCAGGTTCAAAACCCACTGATCTGAGGTAATCTTGACCCATTCCTCGAGAAAGAGGGAAAGACGTCCTCCAACTGCAGGAATCAAGGAGTGGGCCGGCGCACCATCGAGAGGGTCGTCCATGAACTCCAGGCCTTGAGCCGGCCGCTGCGGAATGTTTGTCCGAGCGAAAGGAGTTCCTCTGCTGAAAGCGGGCATGTGAAGTAAACCCAGCAGAACGTCCCGGGCGGTACCTTCTAGCTTCACGGAAGCGAGGTCTGGAAGAGGAGGGAACCGCCTGACCCTTGGAAGAAGGCCGTGGCCTATCCTCGGGTAAGCGCTGGGGTATAGTTTCCCCCAGGCCTTTAACAATTTTCTCCAACTCCTCACCAAATAGGAGAAGGCCCTGGAAGGGCAACTTCTCCAACCTTTGCTTAGAGGCCATGTCAGCCGCCCAATGCCAAAGCCATAGAAGGCGGCGAGCGGCCACCGCCACAGCCATCTGTTTAGCCGAAGCTCTGACCAGATCATAGAGGGCGTCAGACAAAAATGACAAGGCCGACTCCATCCGCGGTGCCACCTCCGAAAGGGGCTCTGCTCCATCCCCGGGCTGTTCCACTGCCTGTTGCAACCAAGCGAGGCAGGCTCGAGCAGCATAACAACTGCACACAGATGCCTGTAAGGCTAGGCCTGAAATCTCAAAGGACCGTTTGACTGCTGATTCCAGACGTCGATCCTGCATGTCCTTCACGGAGACCCCTGTCTCTACTGGGAGGGTAGTCTTTTTCGTCACAGCCGTGACTAGGGCATCCACTTTAGGTACGGCCAAGTGTGCCAAGTGCTCCTCACTGAGAGAGTATAAGTGCCCCATTGCCCTGGTAACTTTCAAAGGCCCCTCAGGGTCAGCCCATTGAGCCGAAATAATCTCTTGGATGGAGTCATGCAAAGGAAAGGCTCAAGCAGGCTTCTTAATCCTTGCCATCCTCGGATAACCAGAGGAGGCTTCACCCATCACAGGATCTTCAATAGAGAGAGCCTGTAAGGCATCAGAAATAAGCGCTGGCAGCTCCTCACGGTGGAAAATCCTAACCGCAGTGGGATCATCTGGATCCAGTGGCAATCCTACACCTTCCTCTGGCTCTTCGGACCATGAAGGCCTGCCAGACCCCTCAGAATCCCCACAGCCCGACCATGGGGGGGGGGGGGTGCGCCATTCTCTGAAGGGGAATTTACCCTTCTGCACTTGTGTTGCGGCCAACTGTCTGGGGAAAAAAAACGCCCGATGGCAATCCCGGGCCAGTCTCCACCGGAGGGGAACCAGGTAGCAACGCAGAGACAGACATCTGCGGCAGAGCTCTTTTAACATGAACGCTTTATGTAAAAGCAACACAAACTCAGGGGAGAAAGGCTCACCCTGGCCTCCCGGTTCCAATCCGGGGTAAGCAGCTCCTCTGGTAGCCTCCATCTGAGGCTCCCCTCTGGCCTCAGACCCCTCCGCTCCTGCGGGGGTCGAGCCCTGAGGCGCATCCAAGATGGCGCCCACTGCCAGCTCCACCGAGTGGGAAGGATCCTCATTCGCCATGCTCGGTCCGGCCCTGATGTCTGAAGAGCACGATTTACAGAGCCCCGCTGTGGATCTGCGCTTGCCACAACATGAACAGCGCCGAAAACGGCGGAAAATTTCAAAATGGCGGATTCGCGCCAAAAACGTTCCGATCGCGGGCCCTCCCCAGAGGAGCTAACGACTCTCTTACCTCACCAGACTGAGTCACAGAGCTCCGGTCACGCTGCACAGACAGAAGGAAGCCTCAGAATCGCAACGCCAACAAGCGCGTCACGTTTTTTTTTAACACTGTGAGGAAAGTTAGAAGCAACAGCTACAGAGGCACCCCGGAGGTCCAGGAGAGTAGGAAAGGCAGGGAAAGGACGAACCAATGTGCCTGCATCCACATAGAAGAGTGTGGGAAAGGCAGGGAAAGGACATACCAATGTGCCTGCATCCACATAGAAGAATGTGGGAAAGGCAGGGACAGGGCAAACCTATATACCTGCATCCACATAGGGGGGGAAGGGTAAGGCAGGAAAAGGGCTAACCTATGTGCCTTTAAAGTGAAGCTGCAATAGCCACAACACCCCTGCTACAACTGGCAAAAGACCAGGAGCTACCCCAGGCAGATTTTTGAAGGAGCTGAATAAGCTGCGTCCAACCCTGCTGGGGAGATAGAGAATACTGGGAGGTAGATGGAGCTAGCTGGCCAAGAGGCACTATGGTTTTCAGTGCTCTCTATCTCCCCCTGCTGGTAGGTGGACACAACCCATTCGAAATGGATTGATTTGCTTGATGACAAGGAAAGAAGCGGTTTCCCGCCAGCTGAGATATTTTTTGGGGGGAGGGGGGAGAACACTCAGGCCCTCATGATCAAAAGCAAACTCTGGCGCTAGAGGCTGTTAACGCCATACTAGCGCCAGAGTTTGCAGCCGACCCATGATCAGAGCCCTCGAGCGCCTGAAACAGTGCACTCGAGGGCTCTCAGCGCAAGTAGCATGCAAATGCATGCTAAACAGGGCTTCTAGCGCAATTAGCTTGCGAATGCATGCTAATTGGCGCTTAACGCATTCATCCCCAATGATCAGCGAACAGCGTGCCAAAGATTGGGTTGCTGGCCGCAGCAAAATCAACGCCAGCTCCGAGCTGGCGTTAGATTTTGCGGATCATTGGGGAGGAATGGTGAGCCCTGTCCAGCCCCCCTTTCCCCCCCCCCCCAAGGCAAACGCGAACGGGGGCTGGAGGTCCGGTGGGAGGTCCGGTGGGTCTCCAGCCCCTGAAACCCCCAGAAATCGTCGATCCATCAACAGGGGGGGGGGGGGGGGGGGCTAGAGGTCCGGTGGACCTCCAGCCCACCCCAAATCCTCCCCCCAGCGTTCTCCTTAAATTCCCTGGTGGTCCGTGGTGTCGTGACACCCCCCTGGCCCCGCCATTTTGGGCTTCGACTGACAGGAAGAGGAGGGAGGCAGGCAGGCTGCGTCCCTCCTCCAACACAAGGTAGGGGGGCCGGGAGGGGACGGGGCCAGGGGGGTGTCACGACACCACGGACCACCAGGGAATTTAAGGAGAACGCTGGGGGGAGGATTTGGGGTGGGCTGGAGACCCATCGGACCTCCAGCCCCCCCCCCCGTAGCTGGGTGGGAGAGGGTTTGGCCGGCGGCGGCCACAACGTTTTCTGGGGGTTTGGGGGGGGCCTCGTTGTTCGGGCCTCGGGGCAGGCTGTTTGACAGGTTTGGGCTTTTGACAGCCCAGACCTGTCAAACAAGTGCAGGAGGATTGTACTGAGCGCATGCTCAGGCGCAATTCTCCCGCACTTCAACATGATAATCAAAGATAATAGCGCTGCTTAGATTTGCATGCATTATCTTTGATCATCGATGCAGAAAAGCCCTGCGCTGTCCTGGCGCTATTTTTAGGGCGCTGTTTGGAACAGCGCAGGGCTTTTGATCATGAGGGCTTCAGTGCCCACCCACTTCTTGCCTAGGCCCACACAAAATCTGTTGTTTGGCTATGCCCCTGAATCTACCCCCTACTTTTTCTTTTGTCCCCACTTGTTAAACTACATTTCAAGATTCTGATGAAGTGGACATTTATTCTCAAAAACTCATGCCTCAATAAACTGTTTAGTCTATAAGGTGCCACCAGCTTCTACCAGACCCAGAGACAACTAGCATGTGTACATCAATTATCTAAAAAGACTATCTAGTAGTGACTCATACCTGAACGAAGAGCAGCAGCAGGAAGACCCACCAGCTACATATCATTTTTCACTTTAGAGGGGAACTAACGTTCTGTTCTAGGGAAACCCCTTCCAAGAGGCAAGTATACAATGCACCTACAGAGTATTAACCCTTTAGTGTCCAATGTTCCCATATGGCTTATTACGTGAACATTGGACACTAAAGGGTTTTAAATATATATATACACACACACACACACGAGAGAGATGAACATAGCTAAATAGATGTACGTTGTTGTTTTTAACAAGTCACTAATGATGGCACTTACAGACACACTGTGACAAGAAAAGCAAGCAGCCACAGCCCAACCTCCCAGCCAGACATGCCCTGACAGCCTCCTTCATGTCCCACAGCAGTGGAAAGGGCAGGCAGAGCCCCATAGGCATTGGTACCCACCGAAGTGAGAACCTTGTAGCTGTCTAGGACAAATACAGCTCGTGTGTACGCTCACCTGCGTCCATCATTCCTCGCTCAGAAACAAAACAGACCAGAGAAGGCTGGGAAGCCGCTACAGTCCTAGTACACAGGCACAACCTAACCCCACAACCCGGCTGCTGCTGTGGAAACAAGGCCCAACATAACCAATCAGGAAGCAATTTCACAGTGGTCCTTTCCTGATGGGCGGGGTTTACCGGTCAAGTACAGCAGAGGCGCGGCGTGATTAGTTTTTTATGCGGAAATGAGCGAAGGTGGTGAGCGCTGTGGTAACTGCCATTTTGTTGTACGTATTCTAAAGTATATCGAATAAAGGATCTATGGGCATTGAAAGTTACTTTAGTGTTCAGCTAATGTAAAAAAAAAAGTACTGCTCAACAAGAGAAAGTATAGTGGTCGCCATACGGATGTACTGAAGTTTCAGTGTCCAAGGATGGTTTCAGGACAAATTTATCCAACAAAGTTTTATCCACTATATAGCAATTAAAAACATAAAACTACGTTGACAGTCCAAACATTCAAATTGTAAAATGACTGCTTATTCTACCCACTAATGTTCCAATGCTTCGCAGTTTTGAAAGAAAATTATGTCCGCAGCCACTATTCTGTATTGTTGTACAGGCTACAACAGACAGTTGTGAAGCGAATTGGGACCGCCATCTTGTTGTACGGCTACGAACGCTGCTCTCCCTATCTTTGTGTTTTGGTCTTGTTCCTCCTCCACCCCCCTCCCCCGATAAATCACGTTCGCCTCAGTTAAAACGGTCGGTCCCGGACCCGGAAGGAACTTAAAGGCAAGGTGTTAAGGCCGGAGATGGTGATTTGCTGTGCGGCGTTCAACTGCTCCAACAGACAGGGGAAGGGAAAGAAGGGGGCCATCTCCTTCCACAGGTAAAAGTGAGTCCGATGTAGAGGGAAGGATTGCCAAGCCCTGGAGCAGACAGGAAAGCTCGCCCGTTCATTTCCCTGGCTTCTTGGACGCTAGAGCAACTTCCCAACCCCTCGAGCTCTTATGTGCCCGCTTTCAATTGTTCAGCCAGTGATTCTGTAAAAAAATAAAATATTCCCTTCCCCACCCTTAGTTTTAACAGAGATCTGTATAGTGCCTGTGTCCTGTTTCGGATTTACTTTTGCAGTGCAGACCCTTCCGCCTACAAGGCTACAAAGGTAGTTTGATTGATGCTGCTTCGGTCCATCCTTGGTAATGGAGAAATGAAATTTCTGCTTTTTGGACTTGCTAGTTGCTTGCTCCTTTTGGGTAGAAAACGGGGCGTGGTGGAGAAGGTTCGTGTTTGTCCTTGGATCTGAGTCTAGCAAAAGTCCAATATGCGCCTGACATAGGAGATGCAATGCAAAGTCAACTGATTCTGGTGCGCTTATTTCGGAATAACCTTTCCAAAAGGAATCCCTTCTTCGAGGGTTTTATAAAACTGTTAGGAGGTTTTTCACCAGTTGTGGTGGAGATCTACTGAAATTGCTGGCGACGTGATGAAATCTAGATAAAACTGACAATATCAAAGATTTCGGTGCGGTATGCAGCGGTGGGGAATATTGGAGGGAATAGACATTTATATTACAGCACGTGGAGGGTCTGGTGTTACACTGAAATAAACATTTTTACAGTAAATTTTCGTATGACTCATTAATTTAGATGTTTCTGTCGGAAGTATTAGCTTTTCTGCCACGTCCTATGTTGTGATTTAGTCTTGAAGGCAATTCATATTTGGAATACGATTGATAATCTGTGACTTCATAAATGTTGTGACTGCTTCAGAAAAATGAAGAATGAAGGGAAGAGTAATTAGCAAAAGTGGCGAAATACATTGAGAACACTAAGGGAATAATAAATGTCAATGGACCGACTCGTTCAGAGGAATTGAAAGCTAATTTTAACTATCAGTACTTGTGCATAGGGAATTATTGTCGTTTAAAAAAACTTGTTTTAGGAGATTTGCAAAGTATTTTTAGTTAGGACTTCATTCAGTATGATTTTCTTCTCTTTCTACCAAATTGGAGGGGAGGGGAAAGTAATAAGATGTCAGCTGTCATAAAGAGGATATTCAACTGATATTCAGGCAAGAAAAACATTTTGTAAGCTAAAAAGACAAATTTGAGTATATAGGCGAGCCTACTACATTATCTTTTTTTATTATTGTGAAATATATTTTTATTAAAGTTTACAAAAAACACATATAGTGGGTGACTCCATTATTTTTCCTACCACCGACATCCTGTAGTTTCCCACTTCTTTCCTGTCTGTGCTTTTGTAAGAGGAGTGGCCTAGTGGTTAGGGTGGTGGACTTTGGTCCTGAGGAACTGAGTTCGATTCCCGGCACAGGCAACTCCTTGTGACTCTGGGCCTACCGCATTGTGCCTGCCATGAGTGGGAAAGCGCGGGGTACAAATGTAACAAAAATAAAAACCACATCATCTCTTCTCCACTCCTGGAGAACTTCTCCCGTCTCTATAGATCTATTAAATAAATGCTTGAGATGTCCTGTCAGGGCTGCCGAAAGGGGGGGCAAAATTCCCCAGGGCCCGGCATCCAAGGGGGGCACGCCCAGCACTAGTATTGCTTGTGTGATCCTGTGCGTGGCAGCACCGCAGAGCAGAGTATTTCCTTCCTGCTACATCTAAACAGCCTCTGGACACAGCAGGAAGGACTCTGCTCTGTGGCGCTGCCTCACACAGGAACAGGAGAGCATTGCAATGCTAGCACTGGGCCCTGGGGAAGTTTGCTGTGCACAATGACAGGAGGCAGAGCAGGACAAGTAAGCGGGGCGGGCTTGGGGGGTGTTGACCCCGGGCCCAGCATTGTCTCTCAGCGGTGTTGGGTCCTGTCAGAACTCTGAGATCCCTCAGTATCCTGGGATCCCATCCGGCCCCATTGCTTTGTCCACTTTCAGTTTCTCAAGCTTTTTATAAACACTTTCTTCTGTGAACAGTACAATATCCTCTCTATTCCCAGATACTTCCTCGGCAGACAACCGCGGTCCATCTGCAAGATTTTCTTCCATGAACACCGAAGAGAAGTATTTATTTAGCAAGTTCGCTTTATCTTCATCACTCTCCACATAGCCATTCTCAGCATCTTTCAGTATATCAATTCAATTCCTCTTTTTTTCCTTTCCCCAATATATCTGAAAAAGGTCTTGTCACCTCTGTTAACATTTTTAGCCATTTTTTCTTCCACCTGCACGCTAGCTTCACTTCTTTGAATCCGATAATCTTGACTGTGATCCTCTTGGTGTATTCTTCTGTATTTTTTGAATGCAGCCTCTTTTGCCCTTATTCTTTCAGCCACTTGTTTGGAGACCCATATAAGCTTCCTCTTTCACTTGTTTTTGTTTACTTTCCTTGCGTAAAGAACAGTTGCCATATTTATAGCAGTTTTCAGCTTGGACCACTGCGCTTCCTGTTCACCCACACCTCCCCATTCCATCAGTTTCTTCTTCAAGTATTCCCCCATTTTACCAAAATCAATAAGTCTGAAATCTAGTACTTTTAAGTTTTATACAGCTATACTCCACTTTTTCTTATATCAAACCAGGCGAAACATGGTCCATGTCAGGACCTGGGACCTAGGCAGGTTGTTGAGCTTTTTCAGATAAGTACATTCTTTAAGTATAATGTTTGAAATTGTTTATATATTAAAGAGGAGAAATATTGTTACCTAGATATGTGCAATGATTAAATCTCATGAGAGGGGTTTCCTGTTGGGATTAAAGAGAATCTTTTGGGATTTATGATGGTCTCTCTGTTATCTATGAGCACATATCTGTATGTTTAATTTTTGATAATGTTTTGTGGCATTTTACAGTATATTGACTTATTAGTTATTAATACACTGTTGGTTTTTGAGGTAGAAGTTATGAGACTGTTTCCCCCAGTGATTAATGCAGTATACCCCGTGATTTAGTTTGATTAGTTTCAGCATTTTCTGTAGCTAGTGTTCAATTGTGGAATGGACAAATTTGTTTATGTTGGACTGTGGCACAATTCAAAAAATTGTTAAAAACACATTTTGTTATGCGTATAGATAGAGGGCAAGCAGTTATTTTTGCAAGTGAAGAGTAGTACCATCTTTCAGATTCTACCCCAAAACTGTGCGCACACATCCAGTTTTATTCTAGATTTGCACACACAATTTTATTACGTAAGCCAATCAGCTCTGACAATTGTTACTTAACAAGCAATTATTAATACTAATGGCATAATTTACGTGCACAACTTGCTAGGCATATTCTGTAAACTGGTGCGTGTAAGTTCTAATGCGTTTTGCCAAAATGGGGGTGTGGCCTCCAGCTTTGAATGGGTGGACCTTGGGCGTTCCAAAAATCTACATGCATGATTATAGAATACACCTGCTTTGTGCCTAACTTAGGTGTCAGTATTTACACCAAGTTTTACTTAGCGTAAATGGATGTGCCTAGTGTTAAGCACAGGCATGGCCACTAGGCATATTCTATAAAGGGCGCCTAAATCTAGGTGTTCTTTATAGACTACGCCTAGTCGGAGGTTCTTTTTTTTTTTTTACACTGATTTTCAGGCGCTACATATAGAATCTAGACCTATTTGTCTAAAGTTGATTTTAATTGTTTTATGAACTTTTTATATTTATATGTATGCTTTTTTTGTAAACTGCCTAGGTATTAGGCGGTAAATAAATTTTTTTTAATAAAAAAAAGAATACCTGGCTATCAAGAGAAGCAAATGTATCTTTTCAGTAAAAGATAAAAACAAATGACGTCCCTGTCAGAGGAGGAAGACTCGTTTTTTTTACCCAAACTTATTGGAAGACTTAATAGACTACAGCTCATTATGTCCTAAAGATACCTCAGAAGATAGAAGGGAAGCTCGTCAGACCAATTGTGCTTAACCAGCACCTGCTTGACCAGGGTAGTCAGCCTGCAGAGTGGGAGTTGGGTAGTCTGCTCAACCAGGGAAATCAGCCCTCAGATTGTTGCTCTAGGAGACTGTTCAAGTGGGGGAATCAGCCCACAGACTGCTGTTCTGTGAACTCAACCAGGATCATGTTCTGTATTGCCCTGGGGTCTAGCTGTCCTGCTGGAGATGTAAAAATACTAAAGAGCAGTGCCAGTCCCTTATATGTGGCATGACATTGGCTCTAAACTTTTGTTTTTCTCCATCTGCTAGCAGGGGGACATACAGTAAACCACTTGTCTGGGCTGGGCTGGCATGGATGATAAGGAATCATGGTTTCAGGAATATTTTCCAATACAGATTTGTAGAATGGGTATGGAGAGGGGAGCTGCTACTGAACAGGTAAGAGCTAAATTCAAGTAATAATCATTCTCATAATAATAAAGTGTGGAGGGATGTATGGGCGTTACATTAATGTAGTGTTTTCCTCAATCAAAAGTTAACCAAAAATGGTTTACAACAAAATAATACAGTAATTAAATAGATCATAATAATATGACCTGTAACTATATCATAATGTGTGGAGCTGTATAAACAGTGTCTGTGTGGTAGAGTAATTGAGTTTGAAGGAATGTGTGGTGGTCTATGTGTGAAGTGTCAGATATTTTTCAGGGATATCTAGAGGGCCTTGTATAGGGAGGGTGTATGTGAATATAGTCAATGTGTGGTATTATATGTGGTATCAAATTGTGCAAATGTGGATGGGGGAATAGAAACAGAGAATTTGACATGTAAAGACTATGGACTCAGTTCTGTTAATGACACCCAAATTCGGGTACCAAAAGAAATGCAAGCTAAGTGTTGTTCTGTAAACAGTTCTCCAAGTTAAGTGTGGTTTATAGAATAGTGCTTAGTGTCAGGATCTGCGCCCAATGATTCATATCAATGGAACACTGGTGTAAATACCTGCACCTAAATTAGGCACGGATCCCCTGAATTCTATAACACCGCGTGCAAATCCTAAAAATGTGCCATACCCCACCCATGCCGCTTCCATGGCCATGCCCCTTTTATGAATCCACATGGAAAAATTTACATGCACATCTTTATAGAATAGCAACTATAAAATGGGCGTATAAACTCCAATTATTGTCAATTAGCAATTGACATCACCCAATTAGCGCTAATTGGCTCGCTAAGCAGTTGAATTGCATGCACAATTTTGAACGCTGTATATCTATATATATAAAACTCACCCTCAAAGTTCTGAAGACAGTGACGTCAGTGAAGCCAAGCCACTGACTTCCTTCAAACAGGGTTCGAAGGTTCGTGGTGGTGAAGCCACCGAAATTGCTCCGGGCCCCGCCCTTGAGGGCGGAGCATTGGCAGAACAACGAAGGGGTTGGCAGGGAGGGAGGGGGGTGTTGGGAAATTGCTCCGGGTCCCGCCCTTGCGTCAAACGTCATGACGTTGAGGGCGGAGCAATGGCAGAACAACGAAGGGGTTGGCAGGCAGGGAGGGGGGGGTGTTGGCGACGAAAACCTTGATGGCAGAACAACGAAGGGGTTGACAGGGAGGGAGGCGGGGGGTGTTGGGAAATCGCTCCGGGCCCCGCCCTCGCGTCAAACGTCATGACGTTGAGGGCGGAGCAATGGCAGAACAATGAAGGGGTTGGGGAGGGGGTGTTGGTGACAAAAACCTTGCTAGCGCCCGTTTCATTTGCTCAGAAACGGGCCTCTTTTACTAGTAGAATTAGAATATCCAGCCTGCCCATCCACACTGTTTAGTTCCATGATTCCTTTCTCTCCCTCAAAGATCTTCTGTCCTTCCCAATGCTTTCTTGAATTCAGATACTGTCCTCAGTTCCACTGGGAAACTGTGTTCCATGTATCTACCACCCTTTTTGTAAAGAAATATTTCCTTAGATTACTCCTGTGCCTATACCCTTTCACCTTTCTCTTATGACTCTTTGTTCCAGAGCTTCCTTTCCGCTGAAAGAAGCCGCCTTCTGTGTAGCATTCAAATGTTTCTATTATATCTCCCCTATCTCACATCTATTCTGGGGTATACATGTGTAGATATTTAAGACTGTCCCCATATACTTTGGGAGGAATTCTATAAATAACACTCAAAAATTGGTCCTGGAAAAAAATTTGGCACTAACTTTTGCTGTGGGTCTGGACTATTCCTTAATCTAAAATTGCTAGTTTTTACAATTTTGGGCTAGAAGGTTTTCCTTTAAATTGTATTGAATTACTGTGCTGGTGATTCCTATTCTTTGTGCTGAAATCTTGTAAAAGGTGCTCTCTGAAACTGTGCTTTTCTCTACCCACTGAAGTAAGCCATTTCATTTGCATAACAGATAGAGGCTAGCAGCTAGAGGAGGAGGGGCAATTAGTGTATATCCAGATGGTAAGTGACAGAGCTTCACTTACCTTGAACCTGTGGGATTCTTAGAGCTGGTTTGGTTTGGTAGCAGTCTGCCTGTGTTCTAAAACTTTTCTTACTAAACTGTTTGAGGGACTGAGGCTGTTACAGTCCTAAAACTTTTCTTCTATAACTGTTTGAGTATATATCTTATCTAAAACAAACTTTGAGAAAAAACAAAAACACTGTTCTTTCTTTTGCTGTGGGTCTATCCTATTCCTTAATCTAAAATTGCTAGTTTTACAATTTTGGCCTAGAAGGTTTTTCTTTAAATTGTATTGAATTGCTGTGCTGGTGATTCCTATTCTTTGGGCTGAAATTGTGTAAAAGGTGCTCTCTGGAACTGTGAAGTAAGCCATTTCATTTGCATTAACAGAGTCTAGCGGGCACTGCAGGATCTGGTTTTAGATAGTACTGGGGAGGAGCCGGCCGTCTTGGTACACGTGGGTACCAACGACGTAGGAAAATGTGGGAGAGTGGTTCTGGAAGCTAAATTTAGGCTTTTAGGAAGGAAGCTCAAATCCAGATCCTCTAGGGTAGCGTTTTCTGAAATACTACCTGTTCCACGCACAGGGCCCAAGCGCCAGGCAGAGATCCGGAGTCTCAACGCGTGGATGAGACGATGTTGTGGGGAAGAGGGTTTTGGATTTGTCAGGAACTGGTCAGCATTCTGGGGAAGGGAGAGCCTATTTCGATCTGATGGGCTTCACCTTAACCAGGGTGGGACCAGGCTGCTGGTGTCGACTTTTAAAAAGGAAATAGAACAGCTTTTAAACTAGAAATGGGGGGAGAGGCTGACAGTCGCTCAAAAGCGCATGGTTCGGGATAAGGTATCTTGAGGATATCACCCAGACAGGGAAGAAAAGGTTACTTGTAAGTAAGAATGTCAAAGAAATCGTAGTAGATCAAATGCCCTTAAATAAAATTAATAATTACCAGACAGAAGATAACATATTAATAATGGCATGTATTAAACGTAAAATAAAACAGAACAAGCATGCATTGAAATGTCTATACGCAAATGCCAGGAGCCTGAGACATAAGATGGGAGAGCTGGAGTACATTGCACACAATGAAAAATTGGATATTATTGGCGTCTCTGAGACCTGGTGGAAGGAAGATAACCAATGGGACACAGTCATACCGGGCTACAAATTATATTGTAGCGATAGGGTGAATAGGATTGGAGGGAGGGGTAGCACTGTATGTAAATGAGAACCTTGACTCAGGCTGCAAATATTGCAGGAGATGAAACCCCTATTGGAATCTTTGTGGATTGAAATTCCACGTGAAAAGGGAAAAAGGACGGTAATAGGAGTGTACTACCGTCCGCCTGGCCAGGATGAGCAGACAGACGCAGCAGTGTCAAAGGAAATTAGGGAAGCGAATAAATTGGGCAATGTAATATTAATGGGTGATTTAAATTCTCCGAGGACAAGCAGGCTGCTTGTTCTCACAAATGGGTGTCCAAGCAGCCCCTCCGACCGGAGATCTTCCTAGCAACAGAGTTTGCTAGTCCTCGCGCGCGCCCGCGATGTGCGCATGCGCGGCCGTCTTCCCGCCCGAAATCGCTCGTGCTCGCTAGTCTCCTTTTTTCTGCGGCTCGGGACGGCTGTTTTTTCGGTCACTCCGCGCCCCTTGGAGATCCCTCGCGATTCGCGTTTTTTTCGCTAAAAAATTTCTAACTTTTTCCTTGATCTCTAATGTTGGCCCGTAAGTTTTCTTTCATGGTCGATTGCGGCTTTTTTTGCCGCTCGTTCGTTTTTTGGTGAGCTTTTGGTGCCCCTTTTTTCACCATCGCGGACTTCGATTTTGCCGGCGAGATTTTTCCGCCCATGTCATCGAAGCCTTCCAGCGGCTTCAAACCGTGCACCCAGTGCGGCCGGATAATCTCTCTCACTGATAGGCACGCTTCTTGCCTTCAGTGTCTGGGGGCTGGGCACCGTCCTCAGGCCTGTAATCTCTGTCTTCTTTTGAAGAGGAGAACTCAGGCAGCGAGATTTAGCCCAGTGGAAGCTTGTTCGGGGCTTCATCTGGCGCGTCGACATCCTCAGTCCCGCGGGCCTCGACATCGGAGCCTTCGGTACCGCGTCCAGCATCGACTTCGGTACCGCGTCCATCGTTACCGGCATCGACATCGAGGCCTTCGGTATCGAGGTCATCGTCTGGTGCAGCTACGAGACCAGGATCGTTCCTCCTGAGGATGTCATCGGAGGGTGCTTCGATGTGTCTGGAGTGCAGGTGAGGGCTGTCCATTCCCCTCCTGGTGGCGGTGAGCCCATGAGCAGGTCTCCGCCTGTCTCGAGGGCTCCCGTGGTACAGCCCCCCCGGGATCGACCCTCTTTGGACCCGGACCTGAGGAAGCGTTTGGATTTGACGTCTTCCTCTTCGGTACCGGGGGGTACCGATGCCATGCGTCGTGCGAAGGTAAAGAAGCACCGGCATCGGTCACCCTCCAAGCGTGGTACCGAGAACTCTGGGTCGCCGGTACCACCGGAACCCAAGCATCGACATCGGGAGGACCGCTCACCCTCCATTCAGGAGGTGTCGATGCGTTCCCCTGTGGACAGCCCGGTACCGCCTCCATCCCCGGAACAGGTTCGCAGCTCGACGCTGGTACCGGCCCCACCGCCTTTCTCCACAGCCTCTCTGAACGAGAGCCTCAGGGCCGTCCTTCCGGGGATCCTGGAAGAGCTGTTTCGCCCTTCTCCGGTACCGGGGGTGCTTGCGCCGCCGGTGCCGTCGAGTGAGGCGATGGCTGGGCCCTCGTCTGCGGTGAGGGTGCCCGCCCTGGTACCGCTTGCGGTCAGAGGGTGTCTCCCGAGTCTTCCTTGCTTCCAGGAAAGATTCTACTAAGAGGAGTTATTTTTTCCTCTGGCGCCGGTTTGCTGTGTGGTGTGATGGCAAGGCCTTAGATCCTCGTTCTTGTCCTACACAGACCCTGCTTGAATACCTTCTACATTTATCGGAGTCTGGTCTTAAAACCAACTCTGTAAGGGTTCATCTTAGCGCGATTAGTGCATACCATTACCATGTGGAAGGTAAGCCGATCTCGGGACAGCCTTTAGTTGTTCGCTTCGTGGGAGGGTTTGCTTTTGTCAAAGCCCCCAGTCAAACCTACAGTGTCATGGGATCTCAATGTCGTTCTCACCCAGCTGATGAAACCTCCTTTTGAGCCACTGGATTCCTGTCATCTGAAGTACTTGACCTGGAAGGTCATTTTCTTGGTGGCAGTTACTTCAGCTCGCAGAGTCAGTGAGCTGCAAGCCTTGGTAGCTCATGCTCCTTATACCAAATTTCATCATAACAGAGTAGTCCTCCGCACTCACCTTAAGTTCTTGCCGAAGGTGGTGTCGGAGTTCCATCTGAACCAGTCAATTGTCTTGCCAACATTCTTCCCCCGTCCTCATACCCGCCCTGCTGAGCGTCAACTGCACACATTGGACTGCAAGCGAGCATTGGCCTTCTATCTGGAGCGGACAAGCCCACACAGATAGTCCGCCCAACTTTTTGTTTCTTTTGATCCCAACAGGAGGGGAGTGGCTGTGGGGAAACGCACCATTTCAAATTGGCTAGCAGACTGCATTTCCTTCACTTTCGCCCAGGCTGGGCTGACTCTTGAGGGTCATGTCACGGCTCATAGTGTTCGAGCCATGGCGGCGTCAGTGGCCCACTTGATGTCAGCAACTATTGAAGAGATTTGCAAGGCTGCGACGTGGTTATCTGTCCACACAATCACATCTCACTATTGCCTTCAGCAGGATTCCCGACGCGACAGTCGGTTCGGGCAGTCGGTGCTGCAGAATCTGTTTGGGGTTTAGAATCCAACTCCACCCCCCTAGGCCCATTTTTATTCTGTTCCAGGCTGCACTCTGTTAGTTGGAAAAGTTTAGGTCAATCTCAGTTATGTCCTCGCCGTTGCGAGGCCCTATTGACCATGTTTGTTGTTTTGAGTGAGCCTGGGGGCTAGGGATACCCCATTTGTGAGAACAAGCAGCCTGCTTGTGCTCGGAGAAAGCGAATGCTACATACCTGTAGAAGGTATTCTCCGAGGACAGCAGGCTGATTGTTCTCACCTACCCGCCCACCTCCCCTTTGGAGTTGTGTCTTCCCTTCTCTTGTTTTTGCTTGGTACGGGACTAGCGAACACGAGCAATTTCGGGCGTGAAGATGGCCGCGCATGCACGAGGACTAGCAAACTCTGTTGCTAGGAAGATCTCCGATCGGAGGGGCTGCCGTGGACGTCGCCCATTTGTGAGAACAATCAGCCTGCTGTCCTCGGAGAATACATTCTACAGGTATGTAGCATTCGCTTTATCCACATATAGACTGGGTTAATGTGACATCGGTACACGCTAGGGAGGTGAAATTTCTTGATGAAATCAAGGACGGCTTCATGGAACAGCTGGTTCAGGAGCCCACAAGAGAAGGAAAAATACTAGACTTAGTCATTACTGGAGTTCATGATCTGGTGCGGGGGATAACGGTGTGAGGGCTGCTTGATAACAGTGATCATAGTATGATCAGTTTTGATATTGGCATTGAAGTAAGTGAACTTAGGAAATCAAATACACTAGCGTTTAACTTTAGAAAAGGTGATTACAACAAAATGAGAAAAACGGTGAAAAAGACTGAAAGGAGCAGCTCACAGGGTAAAAAACTTGCATCAGGTGTGGATGCTGTTTAAAAACACCATCCTGGAGGTACAGCTGGATTCCTACCCCTGTAGGACAGCACTTTACCAGACCCACTGTACCAGTGATTTCATAGTAAGTGTAATCCGTTGGGTTGGTCGTGAGCCCTTGGGCCCTGGCCGAGGCCAGCAGGGCGCCGACCCAGGCCAAGGGGAGACCGACCCACCACCGCACACCCCAGCTACACAATACCCCCTAAGCTACCCCTCCCCCCAGTCCCTCAGGAAGAAGGGAAATAGGCATACAGGCGGGCCTCGCGGCCGAACCGGAACCCACGCAGACAGAGCCACTCATGCGAGCCTCACGGCTGAACTGGAACCCAATCACACACAGGGAGGGGTGAAAGAACCCAGAGGGCCCCAAGATGCCAGACACGCGCTGAACACCAGCAATAGGGCAGAGGGGGAAACAAAGGACCAGAGCGGGCCACGCCCACGCAGGGGACTAGCGCAGGACAGGGGAACTAACACAGCAACCCCCTCCCCACCAGGGTAGGAGCCCCAGGCAGAAGTCAGAGGAACCAAACACAAAGGAAGGCAGAAAGCCTTTGCCTCAAACCCACTGTAGACAGAGGCACACAGAACATAAAGGGTTAAGCTTGTAGAGCCAGCAGAGAGAGAGTGCCATAAATCAACAAACAATCAGAGAGAATGCTTCCCCTCCCGAGAGGGAGTGGGGCCCATCCAAACAAACACACTGGCAGAGGCAGGAATACAATACACACAGTACACAAAGGGTTAAACTCACTGAGCCAGCAGGCCAGGACACTGGGAAGAGAAATCCTTAAAACAAACAAACAAAGGAGAACGCTCTCACTCAGCCCAGAGCCCCGGAGGCTGAGCAATGCCCAGCCCCCACTAAACAAACGAGCAGCTGACCCTGATTACAGAGCTACGCACACACACACACACACAGCAGCAGCTAACCCAGAGGGAAGGAAAAGAATACTCTAAATCAACACAGATCCCTGTCAGAACCTAGAGCACGTTCTGAGAGAAACCTAGCAGGCTTTCCTGTTACCACCAGATAAGTAACGCAAAAGCAGAGAAACTCTTCAGCTGCAGGCTAAAGTACTATCCCCTGACGTCAGCACAACCCCTGGCAGCCAATCAGAAGAGACGTCCCCCCTCCCCCTCAGCCAAACCGGCAGAATCATAACAGTAAGAATCCTGAAAGGTAACTTTAAAACAATACAGGAACGTAAGACCTTTGAAGTCAGAATGATTGAATATTTTGACACCCAACAGACAGGACTTAACAAAAATCTGGGTTTTCTAATCCATTATAAACCATAAAGTTGTATTTCTCAGTTTATCTCCCTCTTCCCTCACCTACCCACACCCATCCTGTTAGACTATCAATGAAATGCTTTGATGTTCCCATGCATACTTCCTACCGACCCCCACCCTGTTAGACTGTCAATGAAATGCTTGGATGTTTCACTTATATATACTGTCATCTTACACATTTGCTTATTTCCGATCTGACGAAGAAGGGCAACCTTCGAAAGCTAATCAAGAAATGTATTAAGTTATGTCCAATAAAAAAGGTATCTTATTTTCATTTCCATGTTTAAACTGGACAATGTGAAACACAGTACTAAGTTAATATTGTTGAATTTTCCATATGAGTTAAATGTCCCACCGCAGGTTATGCTACTACAGTATTTTGAAGAACTCTTGGTACTGTCTCCAGAAAGAGAAACTACCATAAGGTGTGTTTCCTTGTCATTAAGCAGATGCAGCCATTACAGATGGGTTGTGTCCATCAACCAGCAGAGGGAGATAGAGAGCACACTTTTTTCAGTGCCTCATACCAGCTTGCTCCATTGCCTCTTTTCAGTATTCTCTATCTCCCCTAGCAGAGTGGCTGCAGCTTCTTCGAGCTCCATCTGAAATCTGCCTGGAGGTTGCTCCTGTGCTTTTGCCAGTTGTTAGCAGGGGTGTTGGAGGCTATAGCAGCTTCACTTTAAAGGCACATAAGTTCACCCTTTCCTTGCCTTACCCATACCTCCGTGGATGTGGACACATTGCTTAGCTTTCCCTGTCCTTCCCCACCAACAGTGGATGCAGGCACATAGGTTTGCCCTTTCCTTGCCTTTCCCACTCACCTGAGCCTCCGGAGTTCTATTTACCTCAGCTTTCCTCACAGCGTTAAAAAAAAAAAAAAAAAAAAAAAATCAACAGAGGTTTTTCCTTACCTTTTTCTGTGGGACCAGAGCTGTGATACTCGGTCCAGTGAGGTAAGAGGAGTGGGCCCGTGATCAGGGCGATTTGGCGTGAACCGCCATTTTGAATTTTACCACAGTTTTTGGCGATGGCTGCGAAGACAGTAAGGCGCTGTTCCAAGTGTGGCAAGCGCAGATCAGCAGCGGGGCTCTAAATCGTGCTGTACAGACGTTAGAGCCGGCCCGAGCATAGCGAGCGACGATTCTTCGCGCTCTGAGCTGGCAGCGAATGCCATTTTGAATTTACCACATGGCGCGACCTCCGCTGAGACGGAGAGTCCTGAGCCCGGGGGGAGGCCTCGGAGTGAGGCTGATATGAGAGCTACTAGCTCCGGCAGAGATCCGGGTGCCCAGGGTGAGTTTTTCTCCCCTGATTTTGTCTTATTAATGCATAAAGCATACATCCTTAAAAGAGCTCTCCCACAAAGCCCTGCAGGGGCCTCTTCTAATGCCCCCCCCCCCCCCCCGGTGGATTCTAGACTGGGTATGCCCTCTGAGGCATTATTCCCTGATAATTGGCAGAATATGAAGCGCAGAAGGGCTCTTTCCCCTTCAGAGAGTGCTGCACCTCCATTTCCCCCCCCCCCCCCGCCCCCCCCGTGGTCGGGCTGCGAGGATTCGGAGGACTGTGGCAGGCCTTCATGGTCTGAGGAGCCAGAGTCTGGTGCAGAAGTGACTCAGGATCTGGACGATCCCTCCGTTGTGAGGATTTTCCACCGTGATGAGCTGCCAGCACTTATTTCTGATGCCCTGCAGGCTCTCTCTATTGAGGACCCTGCCAGTGGCACAGCCTCCTCTGTGAATCCTAGGATGGCTAGTACCAAAAAGCCTGCTCGAGCCTTTCCTTTGCATGACTCCATCCAAGAGCTTATTTCTGCTCAATGGGCTGACCCCGAGGGACCTTTGAAAGTTTCCAGGGCTATGGGGCAATTATACCCTCTGAGTGAGGAGCATATGGCTCGCTTTGCTATGCCTAAAGTGGATGCCCTAGTCACAGCTGTGACAAACAGAACTACCCTCCCTGTTGAAGGAGGTGTTGCCCTGAAGGATATTCAAGACCGTAGACTGGAATCAGCACTTAAACGGTCATTTGAAATTGCAGGTCTCACTATTCGGGCGTCTGCATGCAGTTGTTATGCTGCTAGAGCCTGCCTGGCTTGGTTGCAACAGGAAGTGGATCAGCCCGGTGATGGAGCGGAGCCCTTTTCAGATGTGGCTCCGCGGATGGAGTCGGCCTTGTCCTTTCTTGCTGATGCCCTTTATGATATTGTCAGACCTTCGGCTAAACACATGGCAGTAGCAGTGGCGGCTCGCCGTCTTCTTTGGCTACGGCATTGGGCGGCGGACATGGCCTCTAAGCAAAGGTTGGTGAAGTTGCCCTTTCAAGGCCTTCTCCTGTTTGGTGAGGAGTTGGAGAAAATTGTGAAGGGTCTGGGTGAGGCTAAACCCCAGCGCTTGCCCGAAGATAGGCCTCGGCCTTCCTCTAAGAGTGCGGCGGTCCACTCCTCTTACAGACCTTGCTTCCGTGAAGCTCGAAGGTACCGCCCGGGGCGTTCTGCTGGGTTCACTTGTCGTGCCCGTTTTCAGCAGAGGAACTCCTCTCGCTCGGACAAACGTTCCACAGCCACTGGCTCAAGGCCTGGAGTTCAGGGGCGACCCTCTCAATGATGGTGCGCCGGCCCTCTCCTCGAGTCCTGTCATCGGAGGACGTCTTTCCCTCTTTGCCGAGGAGTGGGCCTACATTTCCTCAGATCAGTGGGTCTTGGACCTGATCAGAGACTGTTTCAGAATAGAATTCGACGCCCCTGTAAGAGATGTGTTTGTGGAGTCCCGATGCGGTTCTGCCGCCAAACGGGCGGCGGTAGAGGAGACTTTGCAAGGTCTGATTCAGATAGGGGCCATGTCCCCAGTACCTCCCGACGAGCACTGCTGCGGCCGCTACTCCATCTATATTTGTGGTGCCGCGAAAAGGAGGGTCTTTTCGCCCTATTCTAGGCTTAAAAGAATTAAACAAGTCCCTGAGAGTGCGGCATTTCCACATGGAAACCCTGCGCTCCGTCATTGCGGCGGTACAGCCAGGAGAGTTTCTCACGTCTCTGGACCTGAAAGAAGCTTACTTGCACATACCAATTTGGCCCCCGCACCAGAAGTTTCTGAGGTTTGCGGTGATGGAAAAGCATTTCCAGTTTCGGGCCTTGCCTTTTGGCCTCGCCACAGCTCCCCGCACCTTTTCGAAGGTTATGGTGGTAGTAGCTGCCTTTCTAAGGCGAGAGGGTATTTGGGTTCACCCGTACCTGGACGACTGGCTCATTCGAGCAAACTCTGCTGCAGAGAGTCAGCATGTAACAGCCAGAGTGGTCTCAGTACTTCAATCTCTGGGCTGGGTCGTCAATTTGGCCAAAAGTCACCTGACCCCCTCGCAGTCTCTAGAATATTTGGGGGCCAGGTTCGACACAGCCTCGGGGTATGTGTACCTACCCGAGCAAAGGCGGTGCAAGCTTCAGAATCAAGTCTGTCTGCTCCTGAGGATGCCCCGCCCGCGAGCTTGGGACATTGTCCAGCTGCTTGGATCGATGACGGCCACCATGGAACTGGTGCCCTGGGCGAGAGCGCACCTGAGACCTCTACAGTATGCTCTACTCCAAAGATGGTCTCCAGTATCTCAGGATTATCAATGCAGACTTTCTTGGCTCCCTGCGGCCCGCCTCAGTATGGAGTGGTGGCTCTCGGACAGCATGTTGCGACGGGGAATGCCACTGGCGCTCCCCGATTGGTGCCTAGTGGTGACAGATGCCAGCCTGAAAAGCTGGGGCGCACATTGCAAGGGGAAGCATGCCAAGGGTCTATGGACACCCGAGGAGTCGGAGTGGTCCATCAACCGCCTAGAGTTGAAAGCGGTGTTTCAGGCGTTTATGGCTTTTCAAGTGACCCTGGAAGGATTGGCTGTCAGAGTGATGTCGGACAACACGACAGCAGTGGCCTACATAAATCGACAAGGCGGCACTCAGTGCAGAGCTCTAGCCACGCAGGCCGAACAAATTTGCCACTGGGCCGAGCTGCATCTACAGTTTCTGTCTGCACCTCACATTGCAGGTCAGAGCAACATGCAAGCCGATTATCTAAGCAGGCATCAGATCGGTCCAGCGGAGTGGGAACTTGCAGACGAAGTATTCCTGCAGATATGTGCCAAGTGGGGCAAGCCCGTGATGGATCTAATGGCGACAAGCATCAATGCCAAAGTCCCGTGCTTTTTCAGCAGACGAGAGAGATCCTCGCTCGGCGGGGTTGGATGCCTTGGCGCAACCATGGCCTCCGGGCCTACTGTATGTGCTCCCTTCGTGGCCCTTCATAGGGCGAGTGCTCCTGCGTATTCGGCTGCATCCAGGAGAAGTGGTTCTCGTCGCCCCGGATTGGCCCAGGAGGCCTCGGTATGCGGACCTCTGACAGATGCTCGTAGAGGATCCCCTTCAGTTACCTCTGGTTCCCAACCTGTTGTCACAGGGTCCGGTGACCATGGAGGACGCCGGCCGATTTGGTCTTATGGCCTGGCAATTGAGAGACAAAGGCTATTCCAATAAAGTAATTACCACTTTCCTGCAAGCCCGCAAGCGTTCCACTTCCGTGGCTTATGCCAGGATTTGGCGCCAGTTTGAAGTCTGGTGTACTTCCAAAGAGATCACACCCCTGCGGGCTCCTGTCTCGCTGATTCTGGACTTTTTGCAGGATGGTGTACAAAAAGGCTTGGCCTATAATTCCCTGCGGGTGCAAGTGGCAGCGTTGGCCTCCCTGCGTGGCAAGGTTGAAGGCGTGTCTTTACTGCTCATCCAGATGTGGCATGGTTTCTTAGAGGGGTGCTTCGGCTCTGTCGTCCTGTGCGTGCACCTTGTCCAGCTTGGAACCTGGGGCTAGTGCTGAAAGCCCTTCAGGGTGCTCCCTTTGAACCGCTTCGGCGTGCTTCAGAGACAGATTTGACACTGAAGGCCATCTTTTTAGTGGCCATTACTTCGGCGAGACGGGTGTCAGAGCTCCAGGCGCTGTCCTGTAGAGACCCTTTTCTGCAGTTTTCAGAGTCCGGGGTCACGGTTCGGACCGTGCCTTCCTTCTTGCCTAAGGTGGTTTCAGCGTTTCGCCTAAACCAACCTATTTTATTGCCCTCCTTTGTCAAGGAGGAGTTTCCAGAATCTTTTGGGCAATTGCACCTGTTAGACGTGCGCAGGACTCTGCTGCAGTATCTGCGAGTTACTAACTCTTTCAGGACCTCTGATCATCTGTTTGTTTTGCTATCAGGTCCTCGCAGAGGATCTCCAGCGTCTAAAGCCACTATTGCCCGCTGGCTCAAAGAATCTATCTTTTCAGCTTATTTGCTTGCCGACCGGCCTCCGCCTGATGCCTTTAAGGCGCATTCCACTAGAGGAATTTCCTCTTCTTGGGCTGAAACTGGAGCACTCTCTCTTCAAGAGATTTGTAGTGCAGCAGCATGGACTTTTAAGCTCTTTTGCCCGACACTACAGGCTGGATGTGGCTGCCAGGAGGGACGCAGATTTTCGAGCGCAAGTGCTGGCGCGTGGTGTGGCTTGTTCCCATCCTATCTAGGGATTGCTTTGATACATCCCATCTGTAATGGCTGCATCTGCTTGATGACAAGGAAGGGAAAATTAGGTTCTTACCGTGATAATCTTCTTTCCTTTAGTCATAGCAGATGCAGCTCATGATCCCTCCCTGTCTGATTGCTATCTGCTGTAAATCTATTTCAGGTTCTGTTCATGTTTCCTGGAGATTCCGTCCTTGGGAGAAAGTCTGAAAACAGTCTTCAGGATTCTTGTTCAATTAAAGGAGGATGACTTAATTCCTTCCAGTTTCATGTTTTGGAGGATGAGTTTTTTCCCTCCGGGAGGATGTTTCATTCCCTCCATTCTGAGTTAATGCCCATTGTTGTAGGGCCTTCGTTCGCTGTGAGGAAAGCTCATGTTATTCCCATTGCGGTTTGCCATACTGCTTTGGAAGCTTCAAATACTGAAGAGAGGCAGTGGAGCAAGCTGGTGTGAGGTACTGAAAAAAGTGTGCTGTCTATCTCCCTCTGCTGGTTGATGGACACAACCCATCTGTAATGGCTGCATCTGCTATGACTAAAGGAAAGAAAATTATCACGGTAAGAACCTAATTTTCCATATCATCATGCTGATCAATCCATAGACTGGTGGGTTGTGTCCATCTACCAGCAGGTGGAGATAGAAAGCAATCCTTTTGCCTCCCTATATGTGGTCATGTGCTGCAGGAAACTCCTCAGTATGTTCTCTATCTCAGCAGGTGGTGGTCACACACAGCAGCAGCTCTGGCTAGGCCTCCAAGCCTAATTTTTAGGTTTTGTTGAGTGCCTGGGGTTGAGGGCTCTTCTTGAGCAAGTGCAAACCTGGTGGTGCCAGGTCCCTCCTTTTCTCCCCCCTCCCGCTGGCTCCGTTTAAAAAAAAAAAAAAAAAAAAAAAATTTTGGACGTCCTTAAGGGCGTTTATTTCGACGTTTATTGCAGCTACTCACTGGGACACCAGGTCGTTACAGCTCGGAGCGGAAAGCAGGTAATTTTACCTTTTTTGTAGCGGGCAGCGGGTTCCCAGATTGATCTCCACGTGGCTGATGGCGTCGGAGGGCGAGGGCGCAAAAATCGCTCCCCGGACCGCGTGTGCGCGTCTAGCGGGGATGCGGGGGTTTTAAAGTCTGATTCGCCTTTGTTGGGTGTCAGTTTGGAGGCCGGTCAGGGTCCCGGTTCTTCCTCCGGTGCGGCGGTTTTTCCCGCCAATAACGCCCATCCCCCGCTGCTCGCCTCCGCCATCTTGGCCGGCCACGCTGCTCGGACGGCTTCTTGGGCCGCCCGTGAGGTGGGAGACGTTAATGCCATGGCCGCCCTTCATTTGGGCGACGGCAGAAAAGCGGCTAAAGTTAAGCGCCGTTCTTCCCGCGCGGCTCCTTTGCGGAGTGTCGCGCCGGACGCCATCTTGGATGCGCAGCATGTTTCTCCCCCGCTCTTGCGAGCGCCGGTTGAGGGTGCGTCTAGGGCTGTGGCCCAGGCTGCTGAAGTGCACAGTCTGGGGGGTTTCTCCACCGAGTTTATTTTGCTGCTGCATCAGGCCTTCCTTATGCAAGACGCTGCCCCTGCTCCCTTGTCCGATAAAGGGATTGAGGCCCCCGGAAGTAAACGCCCTCGGGTGGATTTCCAGGCCCTAGAGGACTCTGTCTCCTCTGATGTAGATGAGGGCAGCGTATCTGAGTTCTCCCAACGGTCCTTTGGGGATTCCTTGGAGGAGACGGATTCCCGCTCGGATGGAGCGGATGACCCCTCTGCAGCGCGGATCTTTCGCTCAGAGGACTTGCCCAACCTGTTAATGCAGGCCATGAGCATTTTGAAGATTTCCTCTCCAGAGGACGTCTCTTCCTCAGCCCCTGTTGGCTCCGCCATTATGCTGGGGACGAAGCGCCCGCCTAGAACCTTCCACGTGCATGATGCCATGCGCACCTTGATTTTGGCTCAATGGGATGTCCCGGAAGCGAGCCTTAAAGTGGCTAGGGCTATGTCCCGCCTCTATCCTTTGCCTGAAAGTGAACGGGAGACCTTTCTTTGGCCTACCGTGGATTCTTTAATCACTGCGGTGACTAAGAAAATGGCGTTGCCGGTGGAAGGTGGCACGGCCCTAAAGGACGCCCAAGACAGAAGATTGGAGGCGGCCTTAAGGTCGTCCTTCGAGGTGGCTGCTTTAAGTTTGCAGGCCTCAGTTTGTGGCTCCTATGTGGCCAGGGCATGCCTGACGATTGTGCAGCGGGCTTCCCCCTCGGATCCTTCCTTGAGGGCTGACTGGCCAGTCCTGGAATCGGGCCTGGCTTATTTGGCAGACTTACTGTATGATGTCTTCAGAGCCTCGGCTAAAGGTATGGCTCAGACAGTCTCTGCGCGGCGGTGGCTTTGGCTGAAGCATTGGTCTGCTGACCACGCATCTAAGTCCCGCCTGGCTAAGTTGCCTTTTAAAGGCAAGCTGCTCTTTGGGGTCGAGCTGGACAAAATTGTGACCGATCTCGGCACGTCTAAGGGCAAGAGGTTACCAGAGGTCAGGGCTCGGGCCAGTGGTGCTCGCCCTGGTAACTCCAGAGGACGGTTTCAGGAAGCCAGTCGGTACCGCCCGGGCAAGTCGGGCTCCTCTGCCCCCTCTTCCTTCAAAAGGAACTTCTCCCCCAAGCAGCATTCCTTTCGCAGAGACCGCCGTCCCGGAGGTGCGCCCTCCGGTCCTCCCCCAGGGTCTCGTACCCAATGACGGGGCCCTGGTCCATGGCCCAGTGCAGATTGGAGGACGCCTGTCCTCGTTTCTGGGCGAGTGGACCAGGGTAACTTCAGACGCTTGGGTTCTGGAAGTCATCAGAGACGGCTACAAGCTAGAGTTCTGCCGACCCTTAAGAGACGGGTTTGTACTCTCTCCCTGCAAGTCTCCGGTCAAAGCTGTGGCAGTGCAGCAGACCTTGGACAACCTGATACGCCTGGGTGCGGTCGTTCCGGTGCCAGAAATTCAGATTGGAAAGGGACGTTACTCCATTTACTTTGTGGTACCAAAGAAAGGAGGTTCTGTCCGGCCTATCCTCGACCTCAAAGGGGTCAATCGGGCCTTGAAAGTGCGGCACTTTCGCATGGAGACTCTCCGCTCTGTTATAGCGGCAGTGAAGGCAGGGGAGTTCTTGGCTTCCTTGGACATCAAGGAAGCGTACCTGCATATTCCCATCTGGCCTCCTCATCAACGCTTTCTGCGTTTTGCAGTCCTGGGCCGACACTTCCAGTTCAGAGCCCTCCCTTTCGGGTTGGCTACTGCTCCGCGGACCTTCTCCAAAGTAATGGTGGTCATCGCGGCCTTCCTGCGAAAGGAAGGAGTACAAGTCCATCCTTATCTGGACGACTGGTTGATCCGAGCCCCCTCTTATGCAGAGTGCGGCAAAGCTGTGGACCGGGTGATTGCTCTTTTGAGCTCCCTGGGGTGGATCATCAACTGGGAGAAGAGCCAGCTGCGCCCGACTCAGTCCCTGGAGTATCTGGGAGTTCGATTCGACACCCAAGTGGGCAGAGTGTTCCTACCAGACAATCGGATTGTCAAACTTCAGGCTCAGGTGGACCAGTTCCTAGTAGCCTCTCCTCTTTGGGCTTGGGACTATGTGCAGCTGTTGGGCTCTATGACGGCCACGATGGAAGTAGTGCCCTGGGCCAGGGCTCATATGAGACCACTACAACACTCTCTGCTGCAGCGCTGGACTCCGATGTCGGAGGATTATGCTGTGAGCCTTCCCTTGGACCCAGCAGTGCGCAAGGCGCTGAGCTGGTGGCTGCAGACAGACAAGTTGTCTGCAGGAATGCCTCTGGTGACCCCGGAGTGGATTGTCGTCACGACGGACGCCTCTTTGTCGGGCTGGGGAGCCCACTGCTTGGGAAGGACAGCGCAGGGGCTCTGGTCTCCTGCAGAGGCAAAGTGGTCTATCAACCTCCTGGAACTCAAAGCCATTTGGTTGGCGCTTTTGGAGTTCATCCCGGTACTGGCGTTGAAGCCAGTACGGGTCCTGTCGGACAATGCCACGGCTGTGGCCTATGTCAACCGCCAGGGAGGTACCAAGAGCGCCCCTCTAGCCAAGGAGGCCATGAATCTATGCCAGTGGGCGGAAGCGAACCTGGAACAGCTGTCAGCGGCCCACATTGCCGGAGTCATGAATGTCAAGGCGGACTTTCTCAGTCGCCATACCTTGGATCCCGGAGAGTGGCAGCTATCTGCACAGGCGTTCTTGGACATCACGAAGCGCTGGGGCCAGCCGAACCTAGATCTGATGGCGTCATCGGCCAATTGCCAAGTGCCGCGCTTTTTCAGCAGAAGACGGGACCCTCGATCCCTAGGAGTAGATGCTCTTCTCCAACAGTGGCCGACACAGGAGCTTCTCTATGTGTTCCCGCCCTGGCCCATGTTGGGCAGGGTGCTAGACCGGGTGGCAAAGCATCCGGGCCGGATAATCCTGGTGGGTCCGGACTGGCCCAGACGTCCCTGGTATGCGGACTTGATCAGGCTCTCAGTGGACGATCCTCTGCTGCTGCCAGTGGAGCAGGGCCTGTTGCATCAGGGTCCCGTGGTGATGGAGGATCCCTCCACCTTTGGTCTTACGGCCTGGCTATTGAGCGGCAGCGACTGAGAAAGAAGGGCTTCTCAGACAAGGTCATCGCCACTATGCTAAGAGCGAGGAAGCGCTCTACTTCTACTGCTTACGCCAGGGTTTGGTGTACCTTTGCAGCATGGTGTGAAGCAGGCTCACTTTCTCCCTTCACTGCTCCAATTTCTTCAGTGTTGGCGTTCCTGCAAGAAGGTCTGGAGAAAGGCCTGTCGCTCAGTTCCCTTAAAGTCCAGGTAGCGGCTCTGGCTTGCTTCAGGGGCCGCCTGAAGGGTGCTTCCCTGTCTTCGCAGCCAGATGTGGTGCGCTTTCTCAAGGGAGTTAATCACCTGCGCCCTCCTCTGCACTCAGTGGTGCCTGCGTGGAATCTCAACCTGGTGCTAAGAGCCTTGCAGAAGCCGCCTTTTCAACCCTTGTCAAGGGCATCTCTGAAAGACCTGACGTTGAAAGCAGTCTTTTTGGTGGCTATCACTTCAGCCAGAAGAGTTTCCGAGCTCCAGGCACTCTCATGTCGAGAGCCCTTTCTGCAGTTCACTGAGGCAGGAGTGTCTATTCGCACAGTGCCTTCCTTCCTGCCCAAGATTGTTTCTCGCTTCCATGTGAATCAGCAGCTCTGTCTCCCTTCCTTTCGTAGGGAGGACTACCCAGAGGAATACTCTGCTCTCAAATATCTGGATGTGAGACGAGTCATCATCAGATACTTGGAAGTGACCAATGATTTCCGGAAGTCGGATCATCGGTTTGTCCTGTTTGCAGGTCCTCGTAAGGGTCTGCAGGCTGCTAAGCCTACAGTGGCAAGATGGGTCAAGGAAGCCATTGCAGCGGCTTATGTGGCCGCGGGGAAGGTGCCGCCTATCCAGCTGAAGGCTCACTCCACTAGAGCTCAGGCGGCCTCGATGGCAGAGGCCGGGTCCGTCTCCTTGGAAGAGATTTGCAAGGCGGCAACTTGGGCATCGGCCCATACCTTCTCCAGGCATTACCGCTTGACTGTGGCTGCTCGGGTGAAGGCCCGGTTTGGCGCTTCAGTGTTGCGGTCAGGGATTTCTATTTCCCGCCCTGGGTGAGTACTGCTTCGGTACATCCCACCAGTCTATGGATTGATCAGCATGATGATATGGAAGGTAAAATTATGTATCATACCTGATAATTTTCTTTCCATTAATCATAGCTGATCAATCCATAGCCCCTCCCAGATATCTGTATTGTTTATATTCTGGTTGCATTTCAGGTTCAAGTTTAGTCTTCAGTTCCTGTTCAGGAGGACTTCGTGTTCAAGTTTTTCAATGGATTCTTCAAGAGTTGAGACGAATTTGTGTTACAGTGAGCTGCTGCATTCCTCTCCCCTCCGTTTTACGGAGCTGGATTGAGACTTAAATTCTGCCGGCGCTCCCTCCCGCTTCGTGCGGCAGCAGGGCAGCTTTGTACCCCTCCCGCTTCGGCGGTGTTAGGGTCAGTCAGCTCCTCCCGTGGTTGCGGTTGAAGGATAAGCCAGATCCCCCCGCATCAGCGGGTGTGGTGTCCCTCCCCCGCTCCGCGGGGATGAGCTGGACGGATTCCCCTCCCCCACGTGTGGGGATGAGCTGGGTTAATTCCCCTCCCCCGTTTCGGCGGTGGTGAGCTGGGTAGAGTGTCCCTTTGTGGGTGTAATTCTCTAAGTGCTGAGTCCTGCGGATGGAGCTTGGATATCGACATACTGAGGAGTTTCCGGCAGCACATGACCACATATAGGGAGGCAAAAGGATTGCTCTCTATCTCCACCTGCTGGTAGATGGACACAACCCACCAGTCTATGGATTGATCAGCTATGATTAATGGAAAGAAAATTATCAGGTATGATACATAATTTTACCTTCCCTTATTATCTACCACAGAAGAAACAAAAGTCTATGGCTGAATGAGAAATGACATAGGACTCATTGGAGATATTGAGAGGAAAATCTTAAGCTCAAGATCTAACATTGTGACCTTTACAACAAGTTTTTGGTAGGGATTGTATGCTGAAGCGAAAACATATGGAAAAATTATTTATGGGAGTTAAAATATTTGTTTTTAGATGACTTCCGTGAGATAAGGAGGTGGCAGTTTCTGTTACTCTGCCCTGGAGTTCTTCAGTTAGGAGCATCTTATTTTTTAGTTTCCTTCTAAGTTCACTGTACAGTTTCAGTCTGTGAATTATATTTTATGGGAACCATCTTATTTGACTACCTTTTTAGCTGCTAAAGTGTTGATGGCAGGAACTTTCTAGAGATTCTGCAATTTAAGGGGTATTTGTAAGAACTGCTGCTCTAAATCAGCAAGTGTTCTTTTTCTAAGGAATGACTTTTTCCTTTAAATAGTGTTAATCCTCCACTATGGTATTGAGTCCCACATATTTTCCCCTTTCCTTTCTGTACTACAGCCAAGTTCTGATGTAGATAATGTTTCTTATATTGTAGTTTATTGCCTGTTTTGTTTGTTTTCTTATCTCTTGGCTTTGCTGTACATTGTGTTTGTGTATTTTTATTTGAAATAATCATAAATAATAAGAAATCCCATTCTTATTCAGATACCACTGCCCTGGCACTTCTGAATACCTATCAGATTTTCTTAATCCATATTAGCATACGTAACCCTACGCTCTCTGCACAATAACTTTCTGACCCTTGTCTCACCTACAGTTATTAGAGCTTGAGATTATTTAACACATAGCCTTTTCTTACCTGGCATCTTGTAAAATTTTATGCTGTTTCTCCCCCTTCACCCAATCCTAGAACTGTCCTCCTTTCCCAAATTCAAAGCTGTATTTAAAGAAGGCAATTCTATAAAAAGATCCACCTATCTAGATGGAGCCTATTTTACAAAGGAAAGTAGGCATCTACTGTTTTGATAGTATTCTATAAAATATGCACATATAGTTTAGGCATGATCACTTACACCAGCCATGTGCTGGTGTACATGCTTATGCTTGTGCACAGATTAAGAAACACATGTATTCCTTGTCAGCAGCAGATGAATCCATTAACTGATGGGTTGTATCCGCCTATCAGCAGATGGAGATAGAGAACACTGAAAAACCATAGTGCTTCTTGGACGGCTAGCCCCAACTGCCTTCAGTATTTCTCTATCTCCCAGCAGGTGTGGACGTAGCTTGATCAGCTCCTGGATTTCAGACTGCCTGGGGTGGCTCCTGGGCTTTGCCAGTTGAGCAGGGGTTTTGTGGCTGGTGGTGCCCACTTTAAAGTCATATAGGTTCGCTCTTTCCCTGCCTTACCCATTTCCCCCGCCTCCCGGAGTCCCTCTGTTGCTGCCTGCCAACAACTTTCCTCACAGCGTTTAAAAAAAAAAAAAAAAGTGCGCTTTTACTGCGTGGCTGTTGTGAGGCTTTTTCCAGTGATTTTGGTTCTGTGCAGCTTGACCGAAGCTCATTGACTTGGTCCTCTGAGGTGAGAGTGGTGCCCAGCTTCTCCGGGGAGGTCCCGCGGACGCCGTTCCGATTGGGGTAAGTTTTGGCACGAAGCTGCCATTTTATTACTATATTCCCGTCCTGTCGGACGATGGCTGCTGAAGGAGTTAAGCGCTGCTCCCGTTGTGGTAAACGCAGATCAGCAAGCGGGGCTGTGTAAAACATGCTTCTTAGACGCTCACGCTAGTATGAGCATGGCGAGCGATGTTTCTTCCCGCTCGATGGAGCTGGCAGCGGGCGCCATTTTGGAAGCGCCGCATGCCTCGATCCTCGCGGTTGCGGAGGAGTCTGAGGGCAGGGGAACGCCTCGTTTAGAGGCTGCCAGAGGAGCTCCTACATCCGCTTCTCCTAATTCCCTTCAACCCTCAACTCTCTCCCTCAACCAACCAACCCTGGCCGCTTTCTCCTCCTTTCCTGATATCACCGAGGAGGAAACCGCCCGCCTTCTTTCCTCCTCGAAATGCACCACTTGTTCTTCTGATCCCATCCCCACCAACTTACTTAACACCATCTCTCATACTTTCACCCCCTCCATCTGTCATATCCTCAACCTCTCTCTCTCCACTGCAACTTTCCCTGACACCTTCAAGCACGCCGTAGTCACACCTCTCCTCAAAAAACCATCACTTGACCCTACCTGTCCCTCCAACTACCGCCCCATCTCCCTCCTACCCTTCCTGTCCAAAATACTTGAGCACGCTGTTCACAGCCGCTGCCTAGATTTTCTCTCCTTTCAGGCAATCCTCGATCCGCTTCAATCCGGTTTCCGCCCTATACACTCGACAGAAACAGCACTCTCTAAAGTCTGTAATGACCTGTTCCTTGCCAAATCCAGAGGCCACTACTCCATCCTCATCCTCCTCGATCTATCCGCTGCATTTGACACTGTCAATCATGATTTAGTTCTTGCCACACTGTCCTCATTTGGATTCCAGGGTTCTGTCCTCTCCTGGTTCTCCTCTTATCTCTCCCACCGTACCTTCAGAGTACATTCTCATGGATCTTCCTCCACCCCCATCCCGCTCTCTGTTGGTGTTCCTCAGGGATCTGCCCTTGGACACCTTCTTTTCTCAATCTACACCTCTTCCCTGGGCTCGCTGATCTCATCTCATGGTTTCTAATATCATCTTTATGCTGACGACACCCAGCTTTATCTCTCCACACCTGACATCACTGCGGAAACCCAGGCCAAGGTATTGGCCTGCTTATCCGACATTGCTGCCTGGATGTCCAACCGCCACCTGAAACTGAACATGGCCAAGACCGAACTCATTGTCTTTCCACCCAAACCCACTTCTCCTCTCCCTCCACTCTCTATTTCAGTCGATACCACCCTCATCCTCCCCATCTCATCTGCCCGCAACCTCGGCGTCATCTTCGATTCCTCCCTCTCCTTCTCTGCGCATATCCAGCAGACAGCCAAGACCTGTCGCTTCTTTCTCTATAACATCAGCAAAATTTGCCCTTTCCTCTCTGAGCCCACCACCCGTACTCTCATCCACTCTCTCATTACCTCTCGCCTTGACTGCTGCAACCTACTCCTCATTGGCCTCCCACTTAACCATCTATCCCCCTTCAATCCGTTCAGAACTCTGCTGCGCGTCTTATCTTCCGCCTAGACTGATATGCTCATATCACCCCTCTCCTCAAGTCACTTCACTGACTTCCGATCAGGTACCGCATACAATTCAAGCTTCTCTTATTAACCTACAAATGCACTCAATCTGCAGCCCCTCATTACCTCTCTACCCTCATCTCCCCTTACGGTCCTACCTGTAACCTCCGCTCACAGGACAAATCCCTCCTCTCAGTACCCTTCTTCACCACCGCCAACTCCAGGCTCCGCCCTTTCTGCCTCGCCTCACCCTATGCTTGGAATAAACTCCCTGAGCCCATACGCCGAGCCCATATGCCAAGCCCCCCTCCCTGCTCATCTTCAAATCCTTGCTCAAAGCCCACCTCTTCAATGTCGCTTTCGGCACCTAACCATTATTCATCTATTCAGGAAATCTAGACTGCCCCAATTTGATTGACTGCACTTTTTGTCCTTTAGATTGTAAGCTCCTTCAAGCAGGGACTGTCCTCTGTGTTAAATTGTACAGCGCTGTGTAACCCTGGTAGCGCTTTATAAATGTTAAGTAGTAGTAGAGGTGGGCCGAGCCATAGTGGCTAATTTTGGTTTTGGCTTTGGTTTCAATCAAAGACGAGTGGTAAATTTCAGCCACAGAACTGCATGCAGGGATCCTGGCAATTTATTCCATAAAAGTGAAATAGTGCAAGAAAGCCACAGCCCTAGCCCTGGATTTTGCAGGAATAACAAATTACTTTTCTTGTGAATGTAGTGCCCAAGAAGGCACCGGGGCAGAATTATGGCTTAGGCAAACTAGGCATGTGCCTAGGGCTCAAGTGTTTTGAGGCAGCCCTCTCAGAAGTGCTAGTTAACAGCTCTCCAGATTGATTTTTGTCCTGGTAAGTCAGTTGCTGGCAGAAAGAGATGGAGGGGAGAAGACAAGAGCCACCACTACCCTCAGAAGTCTTATTCTCCACAACCCCTGTTTATTATTCTCTAGTTGGCAAGAGGTGTCATGATTGTGGTCGTGACCCCTCTCAGACTCACCTTATTTCCTGCGGTCAGCTTCTGAGCTGGCTTCTGTCTGTTCTTCCTGAGTTAGTTCTGTCTCTGTGTGCTGGCTGCTTCCAGCATGGCTCTGATTACTCCATTCTACTGCACCTGTGTGTGTTAAGCCTCTCTCTGCTTCAGTATGCTTTCTGCCTGTGTCTTGGTTTGTGTTCCTCTTGCCCTCTGGTGGCCAGAACCGGTGGCTGCCATATACTTTCCAGACTTTCTTTCTGGTCCGGTCCAGATATTCCAGCTCTCCAGGCTTGGTTTGAAGTTTGGCAGCTAGCCTCACCTGTAGCTACCTCGTGATTCCTGCATCTGAGTTCATCTGCTGATGGGTTTATTACCACCTGGAAACCTTCTGAGTTTGCCTTTGCATCGTAAGGTCCATGGTTTGTTGGTGCTTTGTTGCCCTTCTGCCTAGTCTGGTTTCTTGTTTAGTTCCTTATCTGTTTCTAGTTATCTGTGTGTAGTTTAGCATAGGTTTATTTGCTTACTTCCCTAGTCTTGTTTCTGGTCTGTATTCCTTGTCTAGTTTCTGTTTGTCTGTGTCTCTTGCTTAGTGGCTGCTCTGCAGCTTTCAGTCCTGTCTCTTGTCTGTCAGTATTTGTACCCTGTTTTAGTGGCTGCGTGACAGCTTTCAGTCCTGTCTCTTGCCTGTCAGTATTTGTACCCTGTTTCAGTGGCAGCTTTTAGTTCCTGTCCTTTAGCTTGTCCATTTCCTGCTTTGTGTAGTATTGTCTGTCTGTGAGTCCTAGCCCAGTTTCCTGACTTGCTGCCCATGTATATTCCTTTCCCCTCTGACCCTCAGTCCCTGTTCAGCCTAGTTGGTATCCAGTGCCTGCCCTGTCCGTTAAGTCCTGCCGGCCGCCTGCACCCAGGGGCTCAACTCCTGGGGAAGGGCGGTCAAGCTCAGGTGAAGTCTAGCTGTTTCTGTCAGAGTTCTGCCTTGTCTCTGGTGTGGGGTGGTTTTTCCTGCTACTGCTGCTCCATGGTTTCTGCCTTGAAAGCCTGACAGAGGAGTTGGTGAGCAGTTTCATTTACCTGCTGCTTCCTTCTCTATTGGATTTTGTCTGCTGTCAGAATCACAGTGTAAGGGGGTGCATTTTTGGGGTTTATATGTTGAATGGAGGGGTCCAATGTGACTTTGCCTAGGACCCACCAAATGATTGATCCTGCGTTAGAAAGCACATATCTTTGCAGCTTAGTCGTCATATAATTTGATTCTGTGTGGTGAAGCACCTTAAAACTAGTCTTAAATCTTCATTTCAGTCTTCCATGAGTTTATCATCTATGTCTCAAAACTTAATCCAGCATTCAGATGATGCTGAATAGAAAGCTTTAGTTAAATACAGGCACAAAAGGATGACCCCTGGGTTACATTAATTTTTAAACTCATCAAAAACGGTAAAAGCCCTTGATTGTTCCTAAATTGCTCGATAAATTTTAGGCCTTGGCTAGATAGGAAAGTACAGGTAGGAAACTCAGGTAGAAAAGTACAGACAGCTAATAGTGGAGTTCCTTGCAGTGGCCCCAGAGATATTCTCTGTAGACAAGGAGAAATATAGCTGAAATGCGGGCTGATGCAATCCTGTATTGTTGTGTGTCATAACTTGTAGCTCTCCAAAAGAAATCAGGAGCACCTACATGGAGTCTCTTGTATGTGTAGGAGTTAACTTGCCTCCAACTGTCCTGGCATCTTATCAGTTTTTTCTTTTTTTTGTTTTTTTTGCATCCACACTAACTCCACTAAAGGTGTCAAACTTAGATTGTGAGCCCTCCTGGGACAGAGAAATATCCAGAGTACCTGAATATAACTCACCTTGAGCTACTAATGAAAAAGGTGTGAGCAAAATCCAAATAAATAAAGGTAGCTTCCCTCACTTTTTTTTTTTTTTAAAGGAAACCTTGAACCAATGGGCTTTAGTAAGGTACTAACAGAATCAAAGGGCAAAATTTTCACTACGGTCTTCCTCTCAAACTATTAATGATCTTGCAGGAGAAAAATGAAGTGCTGAAAGTAGAACTGACAGAGCTACACTGTCTACACCCTGCCATTCAGCCCCAACTCCTCCAGTGTGCTTTTCCACAGACTCTTCCAGAAAGGAAGAATATTTATTTATTTTATTTATTTGTTACATTAGTATCCCACATTTTCCCACCTTTTTGCAGGCTCAATGTGGTTTACATATTACCGTTAACGGCGTTAGCCGATTCCGGTCTGAACAAATACAAGGTATGAATGAATACAAGGTGATATTGTGGTAGATAAGGTACATGTATGGTAGGTACAATTGGGGGGAATTTAGAGGGAGAGGAAGAGTCAGGTAATGTCCATTTCGGTCTTTGGTTACATTGTGTTGCAGGTGTCCATATATTTTTATGTTGGGTCAGTGGGGTATGCTCTTCTGAACAGGTCTGTCTTTAGTTCTTTCTGGAAATAGGTGGTTTAGCGTAGTTTTTACAGCTTTTGGCAGTGCGTTCTATAGTTATGCGCTTAAGTAGGAAAAGCTGGATGCATAAGGTGGATTTGTATTTGAGTCCTTTGTTGCTTGGGTAGTGGAGGTTTAGGTATGATCGTGCAGATATTGTGGTGTTTCTGGTTGGCAGGTCAGTATAAGTACATAAGTAATACCACACTGGGAAAAGACCAAGGGTCCATCGAGCCCAGTATCCTATCCACGACAGCGGCCAATCCAGGCCAAGGGCACCTGGCAAGCTTCCCAAATTCTATACGTGTTATTCCTGAAATTGTGGATTTTTCCCAAGTCCATTTAGTAGCGGTTTATGGACTTGTCCTTTAGGAAACCGTCTAACCCCTTTTAAAACTCTGCCGAGCTAACCGCCTTCACCACGTTCTCCGGCAATGAATTCCAGAGTTTAATTACGCGTTGGGTGAAGAAAAATTTGTTTTACATTTACTACACTGTAAGGTCTGTCATTTATCCAGGTGCCTCACCGTAAATTATTTTGTGAACAGTCGTGCAGATTTTGAAAGTGATATGTTCTTTGATTGGTAGCCAATGCAGTTTTTCTCGGAGTGGTTTGGCGCTGTCAAAACACGTTTTTCCAAATATAAGCCTGGCTGCTGTGTTTTGGGCGATCTGAAGGTTTTTTTATGATTTGATCCTTGCATCCTGCATAGATTCCATTACAGTAGTCTGTGTGACTTAGTACCATAGATTGTATCAGGTTAAGAAATATTTCCCTCGGGAAGAATGGTTTCACAGGTTTGAGTTTCCACATTGAGAAAAACAGTTTCTGTATAGTAACATAGTAAATGACGGCAGATAAAGACCTGAACGGTCCATCCAGTCTGCCCAACAAGATAAACTCATTTTACATGGTATGTGATACTTTATATGTATACCTGAGTTTGATTTGTCCTTGCCTTTCTCAGGGCGCAGACCGTAAAAGTCTGCCCAGCACTGTTCTTGTAATAAAAGTTCTGAAGCTAACGTTGAAGCCCCTTAAAATTTACACTCCAGCCCATCCATAGCTATTCAGTTACGATCAGGGCGTAGACCATAGAAGTCTGCCCAGCACCGGTTTTGCTTTCCAATTACCAGCGTCGCCACCCAATCTCCGCTAAGATTCCGTAGAACCATTCCTTCTAAATAGGATTCCTTTGTGTTTATCCCACGGATGTTCGAATTCCATTACCGTTTTCATCTCCACCACCTCCCGTGGGAGGGCATTCCACATATCTACCACCCTTTCCGTGAAAAAATACTTCCCGACATTACTCACGAGTCTTCCCCCCTTCAACCTCAATTCATGTCCTCTAGTTCTACCACCTTCCCGTCTCCAGAAAAGGTTTGTGTGTGGACTAATACCTTTCAAATATTTGAACGTCTGTATCATGTCACCCGTTTCTCCTTTCCTCTAAGGTACTTGGTGGAGTTCGCTTGGGTCTCTAGTGAGAGGTTCCGGTTGATTGTTACTCCGAGAATTTTCAGGCTGTCTGTGATAGGGAGGGTGTATCCTGGGGTGTTAATGTTTGTGGGTTTGTATGTATTCTATTGGGATGAGATGAGACAGTGTGCTTTTTTCTGTGTTGAGTTTTAGTTGGAATGCATTTGCCCATGAGTTCATGATATTTAAGCTGAGCTTGATTTCGTTGGTGATTTCTGCCAAATCATGTTTGTAGGGGATATATAATGTAACGTCTTCAGCGTAGATAAATGGGTTAAGGCCTTGGCTGGATAAGGTCTTGGCTAGTGGAGTCATCATGAAGTTGAAAAGGATCGGTGATAGTGGTGATCCTTGCAGTACTCTGCAGTCTGGTTTCCACGGTGACGATATGTTTGTTTTTTATTTCACTTGATATGATCTAAAGAAAATTCCCAGTGACATCAACCAAAGCCTACACATCATGTATACATGGGCGGACGCATTTCAGCTGAAACTCAGTGCAGAAAAAACCCAATGCCTAATACTCACCTCGCAACATAACACGAACAAATTCACCACAATTAACACACCAAAATTGAATCTTCCAATCTTGGACACCCTAAAAATTCTTGGAGTTACCATTGATCGACACCTAACATTTGAGAGTCACGCGAAAAACACAACCAAGAAGATGTTCCACTCAGTGTGGAAATTTAAAAAGAGTAAGACCTTTCTTCCCAAGGACAGTCTTCCTCAACCTGGTACAATCAATGGTACTCGGCCATCTAGATTACTGCAACTACACTGGCTGCAAAGAGCAAATAATCAAGAAACTTTAGACAGCTCAGAATACTGCAGCTAGACTCATATTCAGCAAATCAAAATATGAAAGTGCTAAACCCCTACGAGAAAAGCTACATTGGCTCCCACGCAAAGAACGCATCACGTTCAAAATATGCACCCTAGTTCACAAAATCATTCACGGAGACGCCCCAGCCTACATGTCAGACCTGATAGAATTACCACCCAGGAATGCTAAAAAATCATCCCGCACATTCCTCAATCTTCACTTCCCCAACTGTAAAGGTCTAAAATACAAACTAAAGCATGCGTCAACCTTTTCCTACCTGAGCACACAATTCTGGAACGCGCTGCCGCACAATTTAAAAACACTCTATAAACTAACCAACTTCTGCAAACTACTGAAGACCCATCTCTTTGACAGGGCATACCATAAAGATCAACAAATGTGAACTCCTATACAAATATCCAGAACTGCCTTATAATATTTGCTTGTTAAACTACTAATATGTTTTACCATTATCATATAACCCATGTTCCTTCTGTAATGCTAAATGTATATTTTCTTATATGTTTCCACTATTCATGATGTATTGTAAGCCACATTGAGCCTGCATAGAAGTGGGAAAATGTGGGATACAAATGCAACAAACAAATGTTCTTGTGGTTAAAAAAACCTTTGATCCAGTTGAGAGTGCCATCACCGATTCCGAAGTATTCTAAGAGTCTTAGCAGTATGTTATGGTTAACCATGTCAAACGCACTTGACATGTCAAATTGGAGGAGGAGAATGCTCTTGCCTATTGCTGTTTCCTGCTTGAATTTGGTTAGGAGTGTAAGTAGTACTGTTTTGGTGCTGTGTAGGGGTCGAAATCCTGATTGTGATTCATGTAGTATAGTGAATTTGTTTATATAGTCATTGAGTTGTTTGGTCACCAGTCCTTCCATTAGTTTGACTACTAATGGGATAGATGCTACTGGGCGGTAGTTGGTAATGTCGTTTGTTTTTTTCTTGGTGTCTTTTGGTATTGGGGTGAGCAGGATGTTGCCTTTTTCTTTAGGGTAGATACCGTGCTTAAGCATGAAGTTTAAGTGGGATGTGAGATCTGTTATGAAGCGATGTGGGGCAGATTGTATTGGTAGCTGGGGCAGGTGTCCAGTTGACAGTGGCTATTGGAGTATTTTTTTAATCGCCTGGTAACTGTGTCGGCGCTGAGGAGAGCGAAATTTGACCATATTTGGTCAGCAGGGTATTCACCAGGGGTTGGGTCTAGACCATTAATGAAGTTTTCTATGCCCATGTAGTTCTGAGGTAAGGTTTTGCGTAGGTTTACGATTTTTTTCATTGAAATATTTAGCAAGGTTGTCTGCAGATGGGATGTCTGTGTTGGTTGTGGTGACCGGCGTTGTGTCTACTAGTTTGTTAACGAGATGGTATAATTTCTTCGTGTTTTTGTAGTCCGGTCCAATTTTAGTTTTGTAGTACGATCTTTTGGTCTGCCTTATTGCGTATTTGTAGTTGTTTCCATGTGTTGAGGGTATGTTCGTTTTTTTTTTTTCCATGCGCGTTCCAGTTTCCTAGATTGAAAAAACTCAAAGTAAATCACTATCTATTCCACTAATAAATAGGATTTATTATATTTCTTCAAAAGTTTTGAGTGGCGCCTGGCCCTATGGGACAAGGGACTGAAATTTGGAATCAAGGAATGAGAACTGAAGTATTAAATGTGTCGGAAATTCTGGAAGCATCTTTAGCAGAAGATTCAGAAAGAGCAACCTTGTTAGTCTCATCTATTTTTGAGCAGGATTTGAACAGTGTTATGGGGTTGTTTTTGAGGAATTCACAAGTTCTCTTTTGTGGTAGAAGGATATGGATTTATTCAGATGTAACTAGATTGACACTGGAACTTAGGAAATTATTTTTAGCCCTGAAACAGGATGTCTTACCATTGGGAGCGTCTTTCTTATTGGCATATCCTTGCAAATGTTAAATATCTTGGAGTAAAATATACTTTTTTTTTCTGACCAATTGAAGACTTTCATAGACTTAAAGAAGATCGCAGCCTGAGGAGTCTGTTAGTTTTGGTTGATTTTGTAAAATGCAGGGGATTGTCACGTTTAAGGTTTATTTATTTTATTTATTTAGTTGGATTTATTTACCGCCCTTTTGAAGGCATTCACTTAAGGTGATGTACAGTAAGAATAGATCAAACATGAGCAATAAATAGGCAGTTACAGCAGTAAAAATATTCAACTAACAATACAAAGTATGGCATGGTATACTATTTATTTATTGCACTTGTATCCCACATTTCCCCACCTATTTGCAGGCTCAATGTGGCTTAGAAAGACCTGTTATGCCTCACCATTTCAGGGTACAAAAAATACAATTGGTGGTAGAAATATTAAGGATAGCAAGTTGATCTAATCAAGCAATTATAGAAAGAAGACAGTCATAATAAGGGAGGAGTGGTGATGTGTTGTAGATAGTTATGGGTTCTCATGGTAGGCTTTGGTGAAGAGAGAGGTTTTCAACGATTTGCGAGTTAGTTATTTCGTTGATTGTTTTCAAGTGATTTGGTAGTGCATTCCACAACTGCGTGCTCATGTAGGAAAAGCTGGACGCATGTGTTTAGTTTGTGTTTTAATCCTTTGCAGCTGGGGAAGTGTAAATTTAAGGTAGGTGCGGGCAGATCTTTTGGCATTCCTGGGTGGGAGGTCCACGAGGTCAAGCATGTCTCCGTAAATGATTTTATGAACAATCGTGCAGAACTTGAACGCAATATGTTCTTTATTTGGGAGCCAGTGTAATTTCTCTCTTAGGGGTTTTGCACTTTCATATTTTGTTTTTCCAAATATAAGTCTGGCTGCGGTATTTTGGGCAGTTTTGAAGTTTCTTGATTATTTGTTCCTTACAGCCAGTGTAAAGTGCATTGCAGTAGTCCAGGTGACTTAGTAACATTGATTGTACCAGGTTTCGGAAAATGGCCCTTGGGAAGAAAGGTTTTACTTTTTTTGAGTTTCCACATGGAGTGGAACATTTTCTTAGTTGTATTCTTCACATGGTTTTCAAGTGTGAGATTTCGATCAATGGTAACTCCAAGAATTTTCAAAGTGTTAGAGACAGGGAGGAACAAGTTAGGGGTGGTTATGGTGGAAAATTTACTTGTGTTATGGTGTGAGGTAAGTATGAGACGTGTTTTTTCTGCATTGAGTTTTACCTGAAAAGCATCCACCCAGGAGTGCATAATTTGGAAGCTTTGGTTGATCTCGTTGGTGATTTCCTTTGGATCATGTTTGAACGGGATGTAGATTGTGACATCAGCATATATGTATGGGTTGAGGTTTTGATTGTCTAGAAGCTTGGCTAGAGGGTGTCATCATTAGGTTAAAGAGGGTTGGTGAGTGGGGGGATCCTTGGGGAACTCCACATTTAGGTGTCCATGGGGCTGATGTCCCCGCTTTAATTGTTACTTGGTATGATCTTGTTAGGAATCCTCTAAACCAGTTAAGAACGCTTCCTCCAACTCCAGAGTATTCCAGGATTTGTAGTAGTATTCCATGGTTGACCATGTCGAAGGCACTGGACGTGTCAAATTGCAAAAGAAGTATGTTGTTGCCAGTTGCAATTGTTTAACTTATTGATTAAAGTTACTAATACTGTTTCGGTGCTATAGTTGATCGAAATCCTGATTGAGATTCATGCAGGATTGAGTATTTGTTTAGGTAGTTAGTGAGCTGTTTCATCACTGCGCCTTCCATAAGTTTGGTTATCAGCAGGATCGATGCTACTGGGCGATAGTTACTTGTAGTTTTCTTTGCTTCTTTAGGTAGAGGAGTGAGTAGGATATTTCCTTTATCTTTTGGGAAGAGACCATTTTTGTAGCATGTAGTTCAGGTGCCTCGTGAGGTCTGTTTTGAATTGTTGAGGGGCAGACCTTAGAAGATTGCTAGGGCAGATGTCTAGTTTGCATTGCAATTTGGCGTAAGTTTTAAGCTATTGGGAAATACTGTCGATCGATAGTATGTCAAACTTAGTCCATGATCGGTCTGCTGGATATTCCCCAGGTGTTGGGTCTAAACATTCAAGGAGGTTTACGTGGAGGGGCATAATCGAACGCGAATGCCCATCTCTATGGGCATCTATGTCCGAAAACGGGTACGTGAAGAGGCGGGACAGCCTGTATTTTCGAAAAAATGGGCGTCCATCTTTTTTTCCGATAATATGATTTGTACGGACCAAATGCCATGGATTTGTTCGTTTCTGAGCTGGGCGTTTTTTTTTAGTGATAATGGAAACTTAAAAACGCCCAGCTCAAAAACGTCCTAATCTGAGCCATTTGGTCATGGGAGGGGCGAGGATTCGTAGTACACTGGCCCCCCTGATATGCCAGGATGGGTCAATGCGGTGGACTTCAGAAAAAGCTCCCGCATGCATAGCTCCCTTATCACGGGTGCTGAGCACCCAACCCCCCCTCCCCCAAAACCCACTACCCACAAATGATACAACTCTACCAAAGCTCTTAGGGGTGAAGGGGGCACCTACATGTGGGTACAGTGGGTTTTGGAGGCCTCCCTTTTACCAGCACAAGTGTTACAGGTGGTGGGGGGGGGGGATGGGCCTGGGTCCACATGCCTGAAGTTCACTGCGGTACCCACTACAAGTGCTCCAGGGACCTGCATACACGCAGGCCTCTAGGACTTGTTGCTGCTGTATAACTTTGGCACACCAGTTGACACCTGAAGACTAATCTCTCCGAAAACATCCTTTATTGGAATAAGCACGTTTACTCATAGTTAACTGCAGATCAGAGGTTGTGTCCCACTGGCAACGAGTCTCCCTGGTACTGAGATTAGCAGTAAGTCAGAGCTGGCAGAATATGCTGTACAATGCCCTCTTTCAGCAACTTTCAAGGTAAGAACTAGGTTCTGTAACGTGGCTAACACATGAAAGGGATCTAAAACTGGCTTACAAAAATGGCAACTACCTCATGGACTACCGGAAAGAAAACAGGGCACACTCTGACCCAGTAAGCAGGGGGAAAAGCACCATGGGAGTACCAACTACCAACATCGTGAGCATTTACCACAAGCTAGTGGAATCACGGAGCCCAATACCCTACACCAACCACAATGCATTGCTGATGTGACTCTGCAGTGCGCATAACAGAAAAGGTGTCTTCCTTGTCATCAAGCAGATGAAGCCATTACGTATGGGTTGTGTCCATCAGCCAGCAGGGGGAGATAGAGAGCACTCAACTTTAAACAAGGCCTCATGGCCAGCTAGCTCCACTGCCTCTTCAGTATTCTCTATCTCCCCAAGCAGGGTGGCTGCAGCTTCTTCGAGCTCCATCAAAAATCTGCCTGGGGGTGGCTCCTGGCTTGCCAGTTGTTAGCCGGGGTGTTACAGGCTATAGCAGCTTCACTTTGAAGGCACATAGGTCAGCCCTTTCCCTGCCTTACCCATGCCTCCGTAGATGTGGACATATTAGCTTGCTTTTCCCTGTCCTTTCCCACTCAGTGGATGCAGGCACATTGGTTCGCCTTTCCCACTTATCTGAGCCTCCGGAGTGTTTTTATTTACCTCTTTTGCCTCTGCTTTCCTCACAGCGTTAAAAAAAAATAAATAAAAAAGAGGATTTTTTTCTTGAGATTCTTCTGCAGGACCGGAGCTGTGATACTCGGTCTAGTGAGGTAAGAGTGTTTTATGACTCCTCCGGGGTGGGCCCGCAATCGGGACGTTTTTGGCGAGAACCGCCATTTTTGATTTTTACTGCCGTTTTCGGCGATGGCTGAGGAGACTGTAAAGCGCTGTTCTAAATGTGGCAAGCACAAATCAGCAGCAGGGCTCTGTAATTCGTGCTGTACAGATGGTAGAGCCGGCCCGAGCATGGCGAGCGGCGGTCTTTCGCGCTCTGAGCTGGCAGCGGACGCCATTTTGGATTTTCCACATGGCGCGGCCTCTGTTGCGACAGAGAGCTCTGAATCCAGGGGGGGGGGGGGGTCCTCTGAGTGAGGCTAATAATAGAGCTGATAGCCCTGGGCAGGATCCGGGCGGTCAGGGAGCGGTTTTCTCCCCTGATTTTGTTTTAATGCAGCATAGGGCATACATGCTTAAAAGAGCTCTTCCACAGGGATCTTCAGACCCTCTGCCTGCCCCCCCGGTGGATCCTGGTCTTTTGGAGTTGGCTTTGCCTGTTTCTTATCCTCCTGATAAACACAGAAGGGCTAATTCCCCTTCTGAGTGTGGCGCACCCCCCCCCCCCCCCCCCCCCCCCCGTGGTTGGGCTATGAGGATTCTGAGGGGTCTAGCAGAACTTCTTGGGCTGAGGAGCCAGAGTCGGGTGCAGAATTGCCACAGGAGCTTGATGATCCGTCTGCGGTGAGGATTTTTGCTGCCAGTGCTTATTTCAGATGCCTTACAAGCCCTCTCGATTGAAGATCCGGGGAGTGGCACAGCCTCCTCTGTTAATCCAAGGTTGGCTAGTACCAGAAAGCCTGCTTGAGCCTTTCCTTTGCATGACTCCATCCAAGTGCTTATTTCGGCTCAGTGGGCTGACCCCGAGGGACCTTTGAAGGTTGCCAGGGCTATGGGGCAATTATACCCTCTGAGTGAGGAACATTTGGCTCGCTTTGCAATGCCTAAAGTGGATGCCCTGGTCAAGGCTGTGACAAAGAGAACTACCCTCCCTGTTGAAGGAGGTGTTGCCCTGAAGGATATTCAAGACTGCAGGCTTGATTCAGCTCTGAAGCAGTCCTTTGATTTGGCAGGTCTCACTGTTCGGGCGTCTGCATGCAGTTGTTATGCTGCTAGAGCCTGCCTGGCTTGGTTACAGCAGGCAGTGGAACAGCTAGGTGATGGAGCGGAGACCTTATTTGAAGTGGCTCCGCGGATGGAATCGGCCTTGTTCTTTTTAGCTGACACCCTTTATGATATGGTCAGAGCTTCGGCTAAACAAATGGCTGTAGCAGTGGCGGCTCGCCGCACTCTTTGGCTACGACATTGGGCGGCGGACATGGCTTCTAAGGAAAGGTTAGTGAAGTTGCCTTTTTAAGGCCTTCTCTTCTTTGGTGAGGAGCTGGAAAACATTGTTAAAGGCCTGGGGGATTCCAAACCTCAGCGCTTGCCCGAAGATAGGCCGAAGCCTTCCTCTAAGGGTCAGGCGGTCCGCTCCTCTTACACACCTCGCTTCTGTGAAGCTAGAAGGTACCGCCTGGGGCGTGCTGCTGGGTTCACTTCGCGTGCCCGCTTTCAGCAGAGAAACTCCTTTGTCTCGGACAAACGTTCCACAGCTGCCGGTTCAAGGCCTGGCGTTCAGGGGCGACCCTCTCAATGATGGTGCGCCGGCCCCCTCCTCGTTTCCTGTCATCGGAGGAAGACTTTCCCTCTTTTTCGAGGAGTGGGCCAAAATCTCCGCAGATCAGTGGGTCTTGGACCTGATCAGAGACGGATACCGAATAGAATTCGATGCCCCGGTGAGAGACGTGTTTGTGGAGTCCCGATGCGGTTCTGCCGCCAAACGGGCGGCGGTAGAGGAGACTTTGCACAGTCTGTGCCAGATAGGGGCTGTGACCTCGGTGCCTCCCGCCGAACAAGGTCTAGTCCGCTACTCCTTTTACTTTGTGGTGCCACGAAAAGGCGGGTCTTTTCGCCCGATCCTGGACTTAAAAGAGCTAAACAAGTCCTTAAGAGTGCGGCATTTTCACATGGAAACCCTGCGCTCCGTCATTTTGGTGGTACAGTCAGGAGAGTTTCTCACGTCTCTGGACCTGAAAGAAGCTTACTTGCACATACCAATTTGGCCCCCGCACCAGAAGTTTCTGCGGTTTGTGGTGTTGGGAAAACATTTCCAGTTTCGGGCCTTGCCTTTTGGCCTCGACACAGCTCCCCGAACCTTCTCCAAGGTAATGGTGGTAGTAGCTGCCTTTCTTAGGCGAGAGTATCCGGGTTCACCCGTACCTAGACGACTGGCTCATCAGAGCAGACTCAGAAAAAGAGAGTTATCTAGCTACAGCCAGAGTGGTTTCAGTCCTTCAATCTCTGGGCTGGGTCGTCAATATGGCCAAAAGTCACCTGACCCCCTCGCAATCTCTAGTATATTTGGGGGCCAGGTTCGACACAGCCTCGGGCTATGTGTTTCTTCCCGAGCAAAGGAGGTGCAAGCTTCAGAATCAGGTCCATCTGCTCCTGAGGATGCCCCGCCCGCGAGCTTGGGACATTGTCCAGCTGTTGGGATCGATGATGGCCACCTTGGAAGTGATGCCCTGGGGGAGAGTGCACCTGAGACCTCTACAGTATTCTCTACTTTAACGATGGTCTCCAGTATCTCAGGATTATCAGTGCAGACTTTCTTGGCTCCCTGCGGCCCGCCTCAGTATGGAGTGGTGGCTCTCGGACAGCATGTTGCGGCGGGGAATGCCGCTGTCGCTCCCCTATTGGTGCCTAGTGGTGACAGATGCCAGCCTGATGGGCTGGGGCGCACATTGCCAGGGGAAGCATGCCCAGGGTCTGTGGACGCCCAACGAGTCGGAGTGGTCTATCAACCGCCTGGAGTTGAAAGCGGTGTTTCTGGCTCTTCTGGCCTTTCAAGTGACCCTGGAAGGATTGGCTGTCCGAGTGATGTCGGACAACACGACAGCAGTGGCCTACATAAATCGACAAGGCGGCACTCAGTGCAGAGCTCTAGCCGCGCAGGCCGAACAAATTTGCCACTGGGCCGAGCTGCATCTACAGTCCCTGTCAGCAGCTCACATTGCAGGTCAGAGCAACGTGCAAGCAGACTATCTAAGCAGGCATCAGATCGATCCAGCGGAGTGGGAACTAGCAGACGATGTATTCCTGCAGATATGTGCCAAATGGGGCAAGCCAGTGATGGATCTTATGGTGACCAGTTCCAATGCCAAAGTCCCGTGCTTCTTCAGCAGATGGGAGGGATCCTCGCTCTGCCGGGTTGGATGCCTTGGCTCAACCCTGGCCCCTGGGCTTGCTGTATGTCTTCCCTCCGTGGCCTTTGATAGGGCGAGTGCTCCTGCGTATTCGGCTGCATCCAGGAGAAGTGGTGCTCATCGCCCCGGATTGGCCCAGGAGGCCTTGGTATGCGGACCTCCGACAGATGCTGTTGGAGGCTCCCTTTCCGTTACCTCTGGTTCCGCACCTGTTGTCACAGGGTCCGGAGGCCATGGAGGACGCCTGCCACTTTGGTCTTATGGCATGGCGATTGAGAGGGCGCAATTGAGAGAGAGAGGCTACTCAAGGTAATTTCCACTCTCCTGCAGGCCCATAAGCGCTCCACTTCCGTGGCTTATGCCAGGATTTGGCGCCAGTTTGAAGTCTAGTGTGTTTCAAGAGCGCTTTCTCCGTTGCGGGCTCCTGTCTCGCCAATTCTGGACTTTTTGCAGGATGGTGTACACAAAGGCTTGGCCTATAATTCTCTGCGGGTGCAAGTGGCAGCATTGGCCTACCTGTGTGGCAAGGTTGAAGGCGTGTCCTTAGCTGCTCATCCAGATGTGGCACGGTTTCTTAGAGGGGTCCTTCGGCTCCGTCCTCCTGTGCGGGCACCTTGTCCAGCTTGGAACCTGGGGTTAGTATTGAAGGCCCTTCAGGAGGCTTTCTTTGAGCCGCTTCGGCGTGCTTCAGAGAAAGATTTGACACTGAAGGCCGTCTTTTTAGTGGCCATTACTTCGGCGAGACGGGTGTCAGGGCTCCAGGCGCTGTCCTGTAGAGACCCTTTTCTGCAATTCTCAGAGTCAGGGGTCACGGTTTGGACCGTGCCTTCTTTCATGCCTAAGGTGGTTTCAGCGTTTCACCTAAACCAGCCTGTTTTTCTTCCCTCCTTTGTTGAGGAGGAGTTTCCAGATTCATTTGGGCAGTTGCACCTTTTGGATGTGCGCAGGACTCTGTTGCAGTATCTGCGAATTACAAATTCTTTCAGGACCTCTGATCATCTTTTTGTGCTGTTTGCAGGTCCTCGCAGAGGGTCTTCAGCGTCTAAAGCCACTATTGCCTGTTGGCTCAAAGAAGCTATCTTTTCAGCATATCTGCTGTCTGGCTGGGCTCCGCCTGAAGCCTTTGAGGCACATTCCTCAAGAGCGATTTCCTCTTCCTGGGCGGAAACTGGAGCACTATCTCTTCATGAGATTTGCAGTGCTGCAACATGGGCTTCTAAGCTCTCTTTCGCCCGACATTACAGGCTGGATGTGGCTGCCAGGAGGGATGCGCGTTTTGGAGCACAGGTGCTAGCGCGTGGTGTGGCTTGTTCCCACCCTATTTAGGGATTGCTTTGTTACATCCCATACGTAATGGCTTCATCTGCTTGATGACAAGGAAGGGAAAATTAGGTTCTTACCATGATAATTTTCTTTCCTTTAGTCATAGCAGATGAAGCCATGAGCTCTCCCTGTATGATTGTCTGTATTGCAGTGATTCTGATTTTAGGTGCTGTTCTTGTTTCCTGAAGTTATATTCCTTCCTTGTGGAGTCGGAAAACAGTCTTCAGGATTCTTGTTACAGTTATGGGAGGATGAGTTAATTCCCTCCAGTTCATGTTTTGAGAGGATGAGTTTATTCCTTCCAGGAGGATGAATTCATTCCCTCCTTTTGCTGAGTTTATGCCCTTGTTAAGGGGCCATCGTTTGCTGTGAGGAAAGTTCATGTTATTCCCATTGCGGTTTGCCATACTGCTTTGGAAGCTTCAAATACTGAAGAAGCAGTGGAGCTAGCTGGCCATGAGGCACTGAGAAAAGTTTAGTGCTCTCTATCTCCCCCTGCTGGTTGATGGACACAACCCATACGTAATGGCTTCATCTGCTATGACTAAAGGAAAGAAAATTATCATGGTAAGAACCTAATTTTCCCACACTCGCCTGAGAGCCACATCAAAACCAGGGAAAGGCTGTCGGAGGATAGAACACATTCTGCTGTCATGGAGGTAGGTACGGCATTTGAGGCTGGCATAGAGGCTGGAAAAAAAAGTTAATAAAGTGTTTTGTTTTTTTTTGGTGAGAGAGGGTTAGTGACCACTGGGGGGGAGTCTGGGGAGGTCATTCTCGAATCCCTCCAGTGGTCATCTGGTCAGTTGGGGCACTTTTTTGGGACTTGTTTGTGAAAAAAAAAGGTCCAAAAAGTGACCCAAAATCGCGCTAAAAACGCCTTTATTTTTTCGATTATCAGCTAAAGACGCCCATCTCTCCTCGGCCGATAACCACACCCCAGTCCCGCCTTCACCACGCCTCCGACACGCCCCCGTCAACTTTACCCATTTCCGCTACGGATTGCAGTTGGAAACGCCCAAAATCGGCTTTCAATTTGGGTCACGATATATTGGCGTCTTTCACTTTCGATTATGAGGTGGATAGTCTATTGTGTTGAAGGGTATCGTGAGTCATAGCTTTATAATTTTCTCTTTGAAGTAGTTCACAAGGTTGTCTGCTTGATGGAGTGTCTGAGGTGACCGGAGTGGTATTCAGTAATTTATTTACGAGTTGGAAGAGTTTGTGTGTCCTTGTAGCCCGATCCGATTTTAGTTTTATAATAATATCTTTTAGTTTGTCTGATGGTGTATTTGTATTTTCTTTGTAATTGCTTCCAATCATTGAAAGTAGTTTTTAATTCTTTAAGTTCTTCATTAAACCATGGTATTTAATTTTTTTCTATGTGATGTTCTGGTTTGGAGTGGTGCTATGTAGTCTAGTATGATTCTGCATCTGTTGTCCCAATCATGAAGAAATTGGGTTGAGTCTGCTGGTGCTGTCCATTCGTTGTTATGGAATTGGTGCCAAAATGTTGGTGGGTCTATTTTGCCTCTCGTGGTATAAATTAGTTGTTCTTGATTGTGTTGAGAGTTTTTTGTTTGCCAGTGAAGGGAGAGACTTCCTATGTAGTGATCAGACCATGGTATGGCTGTCCATTTTATATCTTTTAGTGTGAGATTTAGTTCTGGTGAAAATTTGTATGTAATGATGTCTAATGTATGTCCTTTGATGTGGGTGGGTTGTGTGTTTGGCCAGTGGAGCTCCCAAAGTTGGAGGAGGTCCTTGCATTCAGCTACGTTTGTTAGGTTAGTATCCTCTAGGTGGAGGTTGATATCTCCTGCTATAAGAAGGTTTTGGGCAGAGACACGTGTTCAATATGAAGTCCATAAAATGTGTTTGGCAGTCTTGCCAGTTGCCTGGTGGTCTATAGAACAGGATAAGGTTTAGGTAGTCTTGTAGGGTTGGGTGATTGACTCTAACTGAAGCGATTTCCAGTTGGGGGAGTATTGATTCAGCTTTTGTTGTAACGGTAAATTGGGATCTATAGATTATAGCTATGTCTCCTCCTCTTTTTCCATTCCTTGTCCAGTTCAAAGCCCACTGCTGCTCCCTGAGATCTTGGACTTAAGTCACTTAACTACCACCTCAGGTATAAACTTCGATCGTAAGCCCTCCAAGAACAGGAAAATAACTACTGTACTTTGACATAACTCACCTTGAGCTACTACTAAGATGTCAACACAATACGTAATAGAACATTATAACTGATAGTGAAGATATTGTATGGTAGAATTGCTCTATAGATCCTGAGTGACATTTGTAGGGTTTTGTATTCTCAATATGCCTGGTTTTAGATTTATCTCACACTTTCTTAGTAGTAGCTCAAGGTGAGTTATATTCAAGTACAGTAGGTATTTTCCTGTTCTTGGAGGGCTTACGATCTAAGTTTATACCTGAGGTGGTAGTTAAGTGACTAAGTCCAAGATCTCGGGGAGCAGCAGTGGGCTTTGAACCCTGACTTCCCTGGTTCTCAGCCTGCTGCTATAAACATTAGGTAGATATAGCTAATTCAGATAATACATATTCCAAACATGTTAACAATAAAGGCCATCAGATCTGAAGCCTGGTGGCCATTTGGCAACCTACCAAAAAACTAATAGGTAAATAATTTTATAGTTGCCAGTAACCACAGGATTTCTGTTACAGTGCTGTTGAACATCACTTTTCACATGGTCAACAGAAGATGCTGGATTGGGGAGTTAGGGCTGACTGGGAGCCAGTGCATATATTTCCAGAATACTGCAAATACTATTCTGTTTTATACGTTAGATTATTTTTGTGTGCATTATTTTGACTTTTTTGGTACATAACTCCCTGGAGTGTATTCAGTATGTATAATACCATCAGTAACAGAAGTAGTAGAGGGAGGTAGCTGGTTTAGAGACACAGTGAAAGGATCGTTTTTTTCCTTGCTATGTTCAAAAATGCCCCTACTGTCCCTTTACTGCTGTTCTAGGTGTTGCCTCCCTACCCTAATGACTTTAACCTGTCCCGCCCGCCTTAGCCTCCTCAAACAGTTGAGCCACTGATTTCTTTTTATTTTGGCAATAGGCAAAGAAGTGAGGAAGAGTACATAAAGAGATGTTATAGAAATGAAAACTGGAAATCTAAATAAAAATAAACAGCAAATCTGAGGAAGGATCAAAAAAGAAAAATAATGGAAGTAAACAGGAAATACAAAGCTTAGAAAATATTTCTTAGAAGTGCTCTGCTGTAGCTGCAACTGAACAGGTGGGAGGGCTGAAGCTGGGGAGAATGGGCCTACTGCATGAGAATGTGAGAGATGGACAGATATAACTGGAAGGAGGAGGGAATGAGGGAAAGTCTGCACACACACTCATTCCCTCTCTCCCTTCCAGTGCCATTCTGGCCTCCCTGCTTGCATTTCCAAATGAACATGTGTGCAAATGGTATTTTTTCCTGGACCCAAGAGGATGATTTGAACATACATCTGAAAACACAGACACACACACACCTTTCTCATATGCTGACAGCATTCTTCAAAGTCGCCTTCTGTGTTGCAGAAAAAACCCTGAAAGACATAAGAAGTTTTCAGAACAGTGCTCAGTTAAATTTTTTACAGCCATATGAAAGTATAACTGCACTTGGTGCAGAGCATTTCACAGGCTTCTATACTCTATGTAGAGACTCTGCATTTCATCATGTGTCCTGAATTGAAGGGAAGGGCTATGGCCCAGAAAAGAGGAACAGTTGCCTCTCAGTTAAGGTGAGAAAGAGTGGCTAAGGCCTGCAAAAACTAAGAGTAACTAGTGACAGATATGGCTACAGCTTACACAGGCCTGACACGAGCTACAGTTTGAACAGGCTTAGTGTAAAAAATAGGAGAAAAAGTGAATCACTGTCAAAAAGAACCACTGCAAGCTATTAAATCCATCAAAAATTCTAACTTGTAAACACACTCACAAAGGAAATATAGGGGAGGTGAGCGTGCCACCTAAGAGCCATACTTCTTCAGAAACGTCTGGGTGGCCTGTGCCCACTTTCCAAATAGAGCAGTCCCTATCTGCTTCTCTATCAGTTGACAGTGCTACCACTATCATGCTCCAGCTTATACAAAAGTTTTTCAACACACTACAGCTGTGCTACAAGCTACTTCTTCGGTGGTACCTCCTTCACCACCTATGCCAGGGCTGCAAAAGATGTCAGAACCTTGCTTCTTGAAAACTCACCCTGCAGAAGATATTCCTTCATCAGCACCCCATGGAACTCTGTCTGAAGGCTTTTTAGGAATCTCCCTCCTAAGTACAGTGACCCCAGCACTAGTTCATTGGAACCAAGGGAACTGGACTTCTATGATCATCTTTCAGGACAAATAAAATGATGCACTCTACAGCAGCTGCAGCCTGAGGATCAGCCGGAATTGTTCTACCCCAAGTTTCTGCAGAGACTCACCAAGGCACTCTCCCCTACTTCTCTATCAACTCCTCACAACAGGATTTCAGTGCTATCATGTGGCATTGGGTATGCCACAAGAAGCGCTAGCCCTTCCAATTCATCATCTTAAAATCTTAGATATGCAGCTTAAAATCTGGCAGACACCTCGCTTTCTCTGCAGTGTCCAATAAACTGGATCTGAAACTCTTCTCACAGGCAATGTACATCACAATATTGTCACATTACCTAAAATGGTGCTGTCAACCTTAAACTCGCCCACAGTTGCAGAGGCAATCCATAAATTTCTGATAACTTGCCAGGTGGCTTTGGTTCTCCAAGGAGCCTTGGCAGGACATTAGAACAGACTGTTGGGTAATACAGATTGTAATCCATGGCTACACTTTCAACTTCATAAATTTTACCACCACCACCACCAAACTGACCTCCAAAATACATAGCCAGTTTTCCACTTTTGTCTTTCCCAACTGGAAATGAAAATGCATTCCCTGATTCAGTCCCAGCAGTGGGAGAAATGCCCTCACAGGACAATGGTTGAGGCTACCACTCTAGCTGTTTCCTTATCCCCAAAGATATCAGGTAGATTGAAACCAGTTTTGGACCTTGGAAGTCTTAACTTGTTCTGGATAAAGGGAAAACTCAAGATGAATTCCCTAAGCACTGTCTGGCCATTTGCTCTGCAATGATGACTGTCTAGTATTGCTGGACTTAATATGCCTGTATGTGTACCTAGGTGCCAACATTTTAGGCGCAAACATTTACACCTGCTTTTTATATGTTGTAAGTGTTGGCAACCAAATACTGACTTAGGCTGTATTCTGTAACAGAATCTGAGCACCCAGATTTTGGACATCTGTATTTTAGCGCCCTTGATAAATTTGCCCCCTGTGAGTATAGGGTACTGCTTTGATCTTTCATTGGCACCCAGGGTATTCACAAAATATTTCACCCCACTCGTGGACCCCTGCAAGAAGCGTCTTTGTGTCTTTCCTTATTTAGATAATATCACTTCTTCAAGTTCGCCCCTCAAAGCCAAGGAAGCACTGCAGTAAGTGATTCCTACTCGTCGGAAGTTATTTTTTAATCAACATTAAAAATATATTTCCTTGTCATTAGCAGCAGATGAAACCATTAACTGATGGGTTGTATCCATCTACCAGCAGGTGGAGATAGAGAACACTGAAAAACCATAGTTCCCTCTTGGACTAGCTCCATCTGCCTTCAGTATTTCTCTATCTCCCAGCAGGTGTGGATGTAGCTTGATCAGCTCCTGGAAAAATTCTGCCTGGGGTGGCTCCTGTGCTTTGCCAGTTGAAGCTGGGGTGTTGTGGCTGGTGGTGCCCACTTTGAAGGCATATAGGTTCGCCCTTTCCCTGCCTTACCCATCCCCCTGCCTACCGGAGTACCTCTGTTGCTGCCTGCCTCCAACTTTCCTCACAGTGTTAAAAAAAAAAAAAAAAATTTGGAGAACGCATTCATTCTGCGTAATTATTCTGAGGCTATTTTCTGCGTGCAGCTTCACTGGAGCTCGTTTGACTCGGTCTTTTGAGGTGAGAGTAGTGCCCAGCTCCTCCGGGGAGGTCCCGTGGACGCCGTTCCAAACAGGGTAAGTTTTACTTATATAATTCCGTCCAGTCGGATGATGGCTGCTGAGGCAGTTAAACGCTGCTCCCTTTGTGGTAAATGCAGATCAGCAGCGGGGCTCTGTAAGACGTGCTCTTTAGATGCTAGAGCTAGTACGAGCATGGCGAGCGATGATTCTTCTTGCTCAATGGAGCTGACAGCAGCGCCTTTTTGGAAGCGCCGCATGTCTTGACCCTCGCTGTTGCGGAGGAGTCTGTGTGCAGGGGGATGCCTCACTTAGAGGCTACCAGAGGAGCTCCTGTTCCCGTTACTCCTAATTCGGAGGCGGAGGGTCAGGGTGAGTTTTTCTCCCCTGAGTTTGTGCTTTTAATGCATAAAGCCTTCATGCTGAAAAGAGCTCTGCCGCAGGTGTCTGACACTTCCCTGCTGCCTGGTTTCCCCCCTGGTGTTGATGGCCCGAGGCTGGCTACTTCCCCCGAGCGTTGGAAGGACGCTAAACATAGACGGGTACATTCCCCGTCGGAGAGTGGCGCACTTCCCTTTCCCCCCCGTGGTGGGGCTGTGGGGATTCTGAGGGTTCTGGCAGGGCCTCATGGTCTGATGAGCCAGAGGAAGGTGCCGATTTGCCACCGGATCTGGATGATCCCAATGCGGTGAGGATTTTCCACTGCGACGAGATTCCAGCGCTCATTTCTGACGCCTTGCAGGCCCTTTCGATTGATGATCCTGCCAAGGACGAGGCCTCCTCTGGTAATCCTAGGATGGCGAGTACTAAGAAGCCTGCTCGAGCCTTTTGTGCATGACTCCATCCGAGGGCTTATTACAACTCAGTGGTCTGAACTCGATGGGCCTTTGAAAGTGGCCAGGGCTATGGGTCAGCTTTACCCTCTAAGTGAGGAGCACTTGGCCCCTTTGGGGATGCCTAAAGTGGACGCTTTGGTCGCGGCGGTGACTAAGAGGACCACCCTCCCCGTAGAGGGAGGGGTTGCCCTGAAAGACATGCAGGACCGGCGGCTTGAATCCGCGTTGAAACGGTCCTTTGAAATATTGGGCCTCGCCTTAAGGGCGTCTATTTGCAGTTCCTATGCTGCCCGGGCCTGCCTATCCTGGTTACAACAGGCAGTGGAGCAGCCCACGGATGGTGTGGAATCCCTCGCTGAGGTTGCACTGCGGATGGAGTCAGTCCTGTCATTTTGGGCTGATGCTCTTTATGATCTGGTCAGAGCTTTGGCTAAACTGATGTCTGTGGCGGTTGCTGCCCGCCGCCTTCTATGGCATTGGGCGGCTGACGTGGTCTCTTAGCACAGGCTGGTGAAGCTACCCTTTCGAGGCCACCTGTTATTTGGCGAGGAGCTGGAAAAAATTGTTAAAGACCTGGGGGACCCTAAGCCCCAGCGGTTACCCGAGGATAGGCCGAGGCCTTCTTCCAAGGGTTCGGTGTGGCCCTCCTCTTCCAGACTTTGCTTCCATGAAGCTCGCAGGTATCGCCCAGGGCGCTCTGGGTTTTCTCAACGTGCCCGTTTTCAGCAGAGGAACTCTTTTCGCTCGGACAAGCGTTCCACAGTGGCCGGTTCAAGGCCTGGAGTTCAGGGGCGGCCCCCTCAATGACGGGGCACCGGTCCATTCCTCGATTCCTGCAGTAGGAGGACGCCTTTCCCTCTTTCTCGAGGAATGGACCAAGATTACCTCAGATCAGTGGGTCTTGGACCTGATCAGAGAAGGTTACCGATTGGAATTCAGCGCCCCGGTGAGAGACATGTTTGTGGAGTCCCGATGTGGTACTGCTGTCAAACGGGCGGCGGTAGAGGAGACCTTACAAGTCTTGTTGCACCTCGGAGCAGTGATCCCTGTGCCTCCCGCCGAACGCTACTGCGGCCGCTACTCCATTTACTTTGTGGTACCTCGAAAAGGCGGGTGTTTCCGACCGATCCTCGACTTAAGGTCAGTCAATGAGGCACTAAGAGTGCGGCATTTTCGCATGGAAACCCTGCGCTCCATCATTGCGGAGGTACAACCGGGAGAGTGTCTCACGTCTCTGCACTTAAAAGAAGCTTACTTGCACATTCCTATTTGGCCCCCGCATCAACAGTTTCTCCGGTTTGCGGTGTTGGGAAAACATTTCCAGTTTCGGGTCTTGCCTTTTTGCCTCACCACAGCTCCCCGCACCTTTTCCAAGGTAATGTTGGTAGTAGCTGCCTTTCTCCGAGGACAAGCAGGCTGTTTGTTCTTACGATTGGGTGACATCCGACGGCAGCCCCAGATCGGAAGATCTTCCTAGCAACAAAGTTTGCTAGCCCTCGCGTGCACATGCGTGACCGTCTTCCTGCCCTGAGCGTGAGCGTGCTCCTCAGTCTCTTTTTTTTTTTTTTTCTGCGGCTCAGGACGGCTGTTTTCGGCAGTTCTGTGTTCCAGAGAGGCCCTTGCTGCGTTTTTGCTGCTTTTTCGCCGAGTTTCGGCTTGTTTCTCGAGTTCGCTCGTGTTTTCCATTTAAAAAAAAAAGTTTCCTCTACTTCTTTAGTTTTGCCCGTAAGTTTCCTTTCTTTGTCGTGAGCGGCCATTTTGGCTGCCTGTGCGGGTTTTTCCCTGTTTTGGTGTCTTTCTTTTCGGCACCATCGTGAATTTTGACCTCGCCAGCGCGATTTTTCCGCCCATATCCTCGAAGCCTGCCAGCGGCTTCAAGAAGTGCACGCAGTGCAACTGGACAATCTCGCTCATTGATAGGCACAACTCGTGTCTTCAGTGTTTGGGAGCTGGTCATCGTCCCAACGCCTGCACGCTGTGTCTTCAGCTAAAAAAGAGGACCCAGGCGGCGAGGTCGGCTCAGTGGAACCTGTTGTTCGGAGCCCAGTCCGGTCCTTCGACGTCGACGGAGCCAGCGGTACCGAGGTCATCGACGGTATCGATGTCGGCATCGGAGGGTGCATCGACTTCCGGAGCGCAGGTGATGGCTGTCCAGTGAACCATCGAGTGGGTCTCCACCTGCCTCAAGGGCTCCTGCGGTACAGGCCCCCCCGGGACCGACCGACCTTCGAACCCGGCCCCGAGGAGACGTGTGGATTCCACGTCCTCCTCGGTACTGGGAGGTACCGCTGATGTGCTTTGAACGAAGGCGAAGAAGCACCGGCATCGGTCACCTTCCCGTCACCTTCCCGAGAGCTCTGGGGCGCCAAGGGAATCGGCACCTGGAAAGCGTTGATGCCGGGAGGACCGCTCACCCTCCATTCAGGAGGGGTCATTGCGCTCTTCTCCGGACAGCCCGGTACCGCCTCCTCGCCCCAGGCAGATTCTGTCCTTGTTGCTGGTACCGGCCCCACAGCCTTGCTCGACGGACACTCTAGAGCGCCTCTGAGCCATACTTCCAGGGATTCTGGAAGGACTTCTGTGACCATCTGTTCCGGTACCGCCGGTGCTTGCGCCGTCGGTACCATCAAGAGATGCAGCGGTTGGCTCCCTGCCCGTGGTGAGGACTGCGACGCCGGTACCACTTGCGGCATCGGCATCCGCTGCCACCCAAGTTGACTCCCTGTTGACGTCGCTGGAGAGAGCTTCGCCGGTGGCAAGGGAATCTTCTCGACATCGCCATAGAGGACTTAGTTCCTCGGCGTTGAGACAGGCTCGGCTTCGGACCGAGGTTCGAGAGCTGGTGTCCGATACCGAAGGTGAGGCCTCGTGGAAGGCAGAGGAAGACCCCAGATATTTCTCTGGTGAGGAGTCTTGTGGTCTTCCTTCTGATCCCACTCCTTCGCCAGAGAGAAAGCTTTCTCCCCCGGAGACTGTCTTTCTCGTCATTTGTCCGGGAAATGTCTACGGCCATTCCCTTCCCAGTGGTTATTGAGGATGAGCCCAGGGCTGAGATGTTCGAAGTCCTGGATTATCCTTCGCCACCTAAGGAGTCATCCACTGTTCCTCTTCATAATGTCCTGAAGCAGAGATTGATGGCGAACTGGACGAAACCATTAAGTAATCCCACGATCCCCAAAACGATTGAGTCCCAGTATCAGATCCACGGGGACCCAGAGTTGATGAAGACCCAGTTGCCTCATGACTCTGGAGTTGTGGATCTGGCTCTCAGGAAAGTCAAGAGTACTAGGTTTTACGCCTCTGTGCCCCCGGGGCGGGAGTCTAGGAATGGACTCTTTTGGGAGGAAGGCCTACCATTCTGCTATGCTCGTGTCCAAGATTCAGTCCTACCAGCTCTACACGGGCATCCACTTGCGGAACAATGTGAGGCAGCTGACGGACTTGGTCGATAAGCTCCTGTCGGAGCAGGCCAAGCCTTTTTAGGAGGTGGTCAGGCAGCTGAAGGCGTGTCGCAAATTCCTGTCCATGGGTGTTTACCACACTTTTGATGTTGCATCCAGGGCCGCTGCTCAAGGTATAGTGATGCGCAGACTCTCATGGCTGCATGCCTCTGACCTGGAGAATAGAGTCCAGCAGTGGATTGCGGATGCTCCTTGCTGGGGGGGGATAACATTTTTGGTGAGCGGGTCGAACAGTTGGTAGAACAGCTCCACCAGCGGGACACCGCATTCGGCAAACTCTCCCACCGGACGCCTTCAGCATCTACCTCTTCAGGTAGACGTTTTTATGGGAGGAGGAGGAATGCTCCCTATGCTTATAATAAGCGTAGTTATAATCCACCTGCCCGCCAGCCTGCTCAGGCTAAGCCCCAGCGCGCTCGTTCACGTCAACAGCGTGTGCCTCAACAGGCCCCTGCAGCTCCCCAGCAAAAGTAAGGGACGGGCTTTTGACTGGCTCCGGGCGAACATAGCCGAGATAAGTGTCCGTGCTGTACAATCTGCCGGTAGGAGGGAGGTTAGTTTTTTCACCAAAGGTGGCCTCTTGTAACCTCCGACTGGTGGGTTCCCCAAATAGTCCGGCTAGGATACTCCCTCAATTAGATCACCAAACCTCCAAATTGCCCACCGGGAGCTCAGTCCTTCAGCTTCCAGCACAGGCAGGTACTTGCAGAGGAACTCTCCACCCTTCTCAGCACCAATGTGGTCGAGCCTGTGCCACCGGGGCAGGAAGGGCTGGGATTCTATTCCAGGTACTTCCTTGTGGAAAAGAAAACAGGGGTATATGTCCCATCCTAGACCTAAGGGCTCTGAACAAATATCTGGTCCAAGAAAAGTTCAGGATGCTTTCCCTGGGCACCCTTCTCCCCAAGATTCAGAAAAACGATTGGCTATGCTCTCTGGACTTAAGGGATGCTTATACTCACATCCCGATACTGCCAGCTCACAAACAGTATCTTCGATTCCGTCTGGGAACACAGCATTTTCAGTACTGTGTGCTACCCTTTGGTCTCGCCTCTGCGCCCAGGGTGTTCACAAAATGCCTGGCAGTCATGGCGGCGTCTCTATGCAGGCTGGGAGTGCATGTGTTCCCTTATCTCGACGATTGGCTGGTGAAGAACACCTCGAAGGCAGGAGCTCTACAGTCCATGCAGATGACTATTCAACTCCTGCAGCTACTAGGGTTTGTGATAAATTATCCAAATTCCCATCTTCTTCCAGTACAACGACTCGAATTTATAGGAGCTCTGCTAGACTCCCAGACTGCCCATGCCTACCTTCCCGAGGCGAGGACAGACAATCTTCTGTCCCTTGTTTCCTGGGTACGAGCGTCTCAGCAGATCACAGCTCGGCAGATCTTGAGTTTGCTTGGCCACATGGCCTCCACAGTTCATGTGACTCCCATGGCCCGTCTTCACATGAGATCAGCTTAATGGACCCTAGCTTCCCAGTGGTTTCAAGCTGCGGGAAATCTAGAGGACGTGATCCAGCTGTCCACAAGTTTTCTCAACTCCCTACATTGGTGGACAGTTCGCTCCAATTTGACCCTGGGATGTCCCTTTCAAATTCCTCAGCCGCAAAAAGTGCTGACTACGGATGTGTCTCTCCTGGGGTGGGGAGTTCATGTCGATGGGCTTCACACTCAAGGAAGTTGGACGCTCCAGGAAACAGGTTTTCAGATCAATCTCCTGGAGTTACGAGCGGTCTGGAACATGCTAAAGGCTTTCGGAGATCGGCTGTCTCATCAAATTATTCAAATTCTGACAGAGAGACAGGTTGCGATGTACTATATCAACAAGCAGGGGGGCACCGGATCTCGCCCCCTGTGTCAGGAAGCCGTCAGGATGTGGCTTTGGGCTTGCCAGCACGGCATGTTTCTCCAAGCCACCTATCTGGCAGGTGTAAACAACAGTCTGGCTGACAGGTTGAGTAGGATAATGCAACCTCAGGAGTGGTCTCTCAACTCGAAAGTAGTACGCAAGGTCTTTCAAGTGTGGGGCACCCCCTTGGTAGATCTTTTTGCCACTCGTGTCAACCACAAGGTCCCTCAGTTCTGTTCCAGACTTCAAGCCCAAGGCAAACTAGCGTCAGATGCCTTTCTCCTTCATTGGGGGAAAGTCCTCCTGTATGGCTATCCTCCCATACCCTTGGTAGGAAGGACTTTGCTGAAACTCAAGCAGGATCGTGGATCCATGATTCTGATCGCCCCCTTCTGGCCAAGTCAGATTTGGTTCCTTCTTCTTCTGGAATTGTCCTCCGAAGAACCGTATAGATTGTAGTGTTTTCCAACCCTCATCACTCAGAATGAGGGGGCGCTTCTGCATCCCAACCTCCAGTCCCTGGCTCTCTCAGCCTGTATGTTGAGAGCGTAGACTTTGCCTCCTTGGGTCTTTCTGAGGGTGTCTCCCGAGTCTTGCTTCCAGAAAAGATTCCACGAAGAGGTGTTATTCTTTCAAATGGAAGAGGTTTGCCGTCTGGTGTGACAGCAGGGCCCTAGATCCTCGTTCTTGTCCTACACAGACCCTGCTTGAATACCTTCTGCACTTGCCTGAGTCTGGTCTCAAGACCAACTCTATAAGGGTTCACCTTAGCGCAGTTAGTTCTTTTCATTATCGTGTAGAGGGTAACCCTATCTCAGGACAGCCTTCTTTTGTCAAAGCCCCCTGTCAAGCCTCCTACAAGTGTACATAAGTACATAAGTGTCATGGGATCTCAATGTTGTTCTCACCCATCTGATGAAACTTCCTTTTGAGCCACTGAATTCCTGCCATCTGAAGTACTTGACCTGGAAAGTCATTTTCTTGGTGGCAGTCACTTCAGCTCGTAGAGTCAGTGAGCTTCAAGCCTTGGTAGGTCATGCTCCTTATACTAAATTTCATCATAACAGAGTAGTCTTCCACACTCACCCTAAGTTCTTGCCGAAGGTGGTGTCGGAGTTCCATATGAACCAGTCAGTTGTCTTGCCAACATTCTTTCCCCATCCTCATATCTGCCCTGCTGAATGTCAGTTGCACACATTAGTCTGCAAGCGAGCATTGGCCTTCTACCTGGAGCAGACAAAGTCCATTCAGACAGTCAGCCCAAATGTTGTTTTTCTTTTGATCCCGACAGAAGAGGAGTGTCTGTCGGATAACGCACCATCTCCAATTGGCTAGCAGATTGCATTTCCTTCACTTATGCCCAAGCTGGGCTGACTCTTGAGGGTCATGTCACGACTCATAGTGTTAGAGCCATGGCAGCGTCAGTGGCCCACTTGAAGTCAGCCACTATTGAGGAGATTTGCAAAGCTGCAACGTGGTCATCTGTCCACACATTCACATCTCACTACTGCCTTCAGCAGGATACCCGACGCGACAGTCTGTTCGGGCAGTCGGTGCTGCAGAATCTGTTTGGGGTTTAGAATTCAACTCCACCCCCTTAGGCCCATTTTTATTCTGTTCCAGGCTACACTCTGTTGTTTCTATTTAGGTCAATCTCAGTTATGTCCTCGCCGTTGCGAGGCCCAATTGACCACTGTTTGTTTTGAGGGAGCCTGGGTGCTAGGGGTACCCCAATTGTGAGAACAAGCAGCCTGCTTGTCCTCGGAGAAAGCGAAGTTACTTACCATTCTTCGAGGACAGCAGGCTGATTGTTCTCACAAACCCACCCACTTCCCCTTTGGAGTTGTGTGTTCCCTTGTCTTTTGCTTTCTACTGGACTGAGGAGCACGCTCGCGCTACGGGCGGGAAGACGGTCGCGCATGTGCACGCGAGGGCTAGCAAACTTTGTTGCTAGGAAGATCTTCCGATCTGGGGCTGCCGTCGGACATCACCCAATCGTGAGAACAATCAGCCTGCTGTCCTCGGAGAATACCTGCTACAGGTAAGTAACTTCGCTTTCTCAGGCGAGAGGTTATCAGTGTTCACCCGTACCTCGACGACTGGCTCATCAGAGCGGATTTGGCAGACGAAAGTCATCTGGCCTCAGCCAGAGTGGTCACAGTACTGCAGTCTGTAGGCTGGGTCGTCAATATACCCAAAAGTCACCTGACCCCCTCTGTCTTTCGAATATTTGGGGGTCCGGTTCGGCACGGCCTCAGGGTTTGTTTTTGTGCCCGACCAAAGGCAGTGCAAGCTTCAGAATCAGGTCCGTCTGCTCCTGCAGATGCCTCGCCCGCGAGCTTGGGACTTTGTCCAGCTGTTGGGGTCGATGACGGCCACTTTGGAGGTAGTGCCATGGGTGAGAGCGCACTTGAGACCACTGCAGATTGCCCTGCTTCAACATTGGTCACCAATGTCCCAGGATTATCAACGCAGACTAACATGGCTCCCTGCGGCCCTGTTCAGTATGGAGTGGTGGCTCCCCGACAGCATGCTGCAGCGAGGACTGCTGGCGCTTTTCTCTTGGTGCCTGGTGATAACCGATGTCAGCCTGGTTGACTGGGGAGCACATTGCCAGGGAAGCTATGCCCAGGGTCTGTGGATATCCGCGGAAACTGGGTGGTCCATCAATTGCTTGGAACTGAGAGCGATATTCCAGGCTGTTCTGACCTTTCACAAGACTGGAGGGGCTGGCTGTCAGAGTTCTGTCGGACAACACAACAGCAGTTGCCTACATAAATCGCCAGGGCGGCATGCAGTGCAGAGCGCTATCTGCAGAGGCCGCTCAGATTTGCCACTGGGCCGAGCTACACCTGCAGCTTCTTTCTGCAGCGCATATTGCAGGTCAGAGTAACGTTCAAGCCAATTTCCCAAGCAGGCATCAAATCGTCCCAGCATAGTGGGAACTGGCAGACAAAGTGTTTCTTCAGATCTGTGCCAAATGGGGAATGCCCGTTGCAGATCTAATGGCGTCCAGCGCCAATGCCAATGTCCCGCGCTTTTTCAGCAGACGGAGAGATCCTCGTTCGGCGGGGTTGGATGATCTGGCTCAACCCTGGCCCTCGGGCCTCCTGTATGTGTTCCCTCCTTGGCCCTTGATTGGGCGAGTCCTCCTGCGAATTCGGCTACATCGAGGAGTGGTGGATCTCATTGCCCAGGATTGGCCCAGGAGTCCGTGGTACGCGGACGCTGGTGGAGGCCCTCTTCCTTTGCCTCTGGTGCCGAACCTGTTGATGCAGGGACCGGTGACCATGGAGGATCCCTGCCGCTTTGTCTTAGGGCATGGTTCTTGAGAGAGCGCAATTGAGAGACAAGGGCTATTCTAACAGTCATCTCCACTCTCTTGCAGTCCCGTAAGCAGTCCACCTCCGTTGCTTATGCTCGGATCTGGCACCAGTTTGAGGCGTGGTGTGTTTCAAAGGCGATCACACCCGCACGGACTACAGTCTCGCCAATACTGAACTTTTTGCAGGATGGTTTACAAAAAGGCCACGCCTACAATTCCCTGCGAGTGCAAGTGGCAGCATTGGCATGCTTTCGAGGGAAGGTCTCTGGCTGTTCCCTGGCTGCTCTTCCGGACGTTGCCCGATTTCTAGGAGGGGCTCTCTGGCTCCGCCCGCCAGTGCGGCTGCCGTGTCCGGCTTGGAACCTGGGGCTGGTGTTGAAGGCACTCTAGTGTTCGCCCTTCGAGCCGCTGAGGCGAGCTTCGGAAAAGGATGTGACTCTAAAGTCAGTCTTTTTGGTGGCCATGACCTCGGCGAGACGTGTGTCTGAGCTCCAGGCGGTGTCCTGACGAGACCCCTTTCTACAATTCTCAGAGTCCGGAGTAACGGTACGTACTGTGCCTTCCTTCCTGCCTAAGGTGGTTTCAGCGTTTCACCTGAACCAGCCCATTTATCTGCCCTCCTCTAGGGAGGAGTTTCTGGAATCTTTTGGGCAGTTGCATCTTTTGGATGTCCGCAGGGCTCTGTTGCAGTATCTGAAGATGTTAAATGCCTTCAGGACTTCTGATCACCTTTTTGTGTTATCAGGTCCCCGAAGAGGGTCTCCAGCATCTAAGGCCACTATAGCCTGTTGGCTCAAGGATGTCATTTTTTCTGGGTATCTGCTGTCAGGGCGGCCTCTGCCTGACGCGTTCAAGGCGCATTCCACGAGAGCGATTTCCTCCTCGTGGGCTGAAACGGGAGCACTCTCTCTTCAAGAGATCTGTAGTTCAGCTACTTGGGCTTCTAAGCTCTCTTTTGTCCGGCATTACAGGCTGGATGTTGCAGTGAAGCGGGACGCGCATTTTGGAGCGTAAGTGCTTGCTCGCGGAGTTGCTTCTTCCCACCCTAACTAGGGAGTGCTTTTGTACATCCCATCAGTTAATGGATTCATCTGCTGCTGATGACAAGGAAGGGAAAATTAGGTTCTTACCTTGGTAATTTTCTTTCCTTTAGTCACAGCAGATGAATCCATGATCCCTCCCTATCTGACTCTGTTTTTTTTGTTCAGTTCTCTCATGCAGATATGTTCCCTCATCGAGAGGAGTTGCAAAACAGTTTTCAGGATTTCTATATACTGTTCTATCACAGGAGGTTGAGATCTTCCCTCCTTTGTATGGTTATTGCTCCTGTTCTGGGGCATACGTTCGCTTTGAGGAAAGTTCATGTTATTCTACTTTGAGGATTCACTCTGCTTTGGAAGTTTCAAATACTGAAGGCAGATAGAGCTAGCCGTCCAAGAGGGCACTATGGTTTTTCAGTGTGCTGTATCTCCACCTGCTGGTAGGCGGATACAACCCATCAGTTAATGGATTCATCTGCTGTGACTAAAGGAAAGAAACATAGAAACATAGTAAATGACTGCAGATAAAGACCTGTACAGTCCATCCAGTCTGCCCAACAAGATACTTTATATATATATATATATATATATATATATATATACCCGAGTTTGATTTGTCCTTGCTTTTCTCAGGGCACAGACCGTAGAAGTCTGCCCAGCACTGTTCTTGTACTAAGTTCTGAAGCTAATGTCGAAGCCCTTTAAAATTTATACTCCAGCCGATTCCTAATTACCAAGGTAAGAACCTAATTTTCCCATATTTGCTGTGCCCTACTCAAGACCTGCAGTTTATAGGTGCACTCATCAGGACTCGGATAAGCAATGCATTTCTCCACTAGGATCACTGAATGACTCTTGTGTCCCTATGTCAACAACTTACAGAGCAGCTTTCAGCTCCGGTGCATATGATTCTGCAGGTACTTGGTCACATGGCAGACTCGTTGCACATCCTACCCCTAACAAGACTGCATATTTGACCCCTTCAATGGCTGTTGAAGCTGCAGTGGAATCAGTTACTTCAGTCTTTATCCACAAGAATCCAGATTACTCCACCTCTGTTCCCCACTTTTCAGTAGTGGAGCAAACCCGCCAACTTGACAGACTGCACTTTCCGGCCCCATCTTCATCACTTTTATTTTGACCACAGATGCATCCCCCTCAAGGTGGCGGTCACACCTCACCGATATGTGCATTCAAAGTTCTTGATAGGCCACAGAAAATTACCAAACGTTAAGTTGCTGGAGCTAAAGGTAATTTTCTGTGCACTTTTGGTCTTTCGCCAATGATGGTAAGGAAAATTTGTCTTAATAAACATGGACAATCAGGTGGCTACATTTTTTTTTTATATTTCTTTATTAGTTTTTTTAACAAACATAATATTCATTTATGAGTGATAATACACAAATTATAACATTTAAAAAGGAAAGGAGGATACATTACTCCATAAGTTCCTACTATCGTCCACCAAATTAGGTAATTGGTCCAAGAAGAGAAATTTTCTTACTTAAATCATTAAGCATTTATACATAAAATTTAAATCAAGAATTGCGTCATTCCCGAGTGGTTCACTCTAATCTGCCATACAGCGTTACATATGTGACTAGACTTGTACTTGAACCTCTTCTCTGCTTACTAGGAAATCTTCCAATTGTTTTGGGTCAAAAAATTGATATTGTTTAGATTGAAACATTACAGATACAGGGAAATTTCAAAAGGAAAACAGCACCAATTGCTACTGCTCTTGGTCGTAATGACAGAAACACCTTGCGTCTTTTTCTTTTTTGTTTTCTTTTGTGTTGAACCCAAAAACATAGAATCCAAATGTCTCAAAGAAAGTTTAAGCACTGCGTCCCTATCCATTTCCAATGCAAAGGTTACTAATAATGTAATCCTTTGTGTTATAACCTCAAGTGAAGATTCAAGAAATGCTGTGAGGTTCATTTCTCCCTGAGTTTGTAAATTTTCTGGTGCCTTAGCATCAAAATTTTTTTTTAACCATTTATTTTATTATTTTCATATATAAACATATCAAAGCATAGAACTTTTCTAATACAACCATATTGCTAATCACATTTCCAGAACTGTTTCACATTACTAGTTCCACTCTTTCTGTACAAGACCCCCCCTCCCCCTCGTTTTAGCTCACTCATTAATGTCATATATTTTACTATCCCGTATTATGCCGGGAGGATAACCATTGTTCATAAAGCTTCCAAGTCTTTTCATGTTGTACTAGACGGCCAGTCTGTAGTGTTGTAAGTTTTGACATAAGGCAGATATAGTCCAATTTCTGCAGGACTTTCTGAAGGCCCGGCAGTGACGGTTGTTTCCAAGCCGCTGCCAACACTAGCTTTCCTGCTACAAACAGTTGCCCAGCAAACTGATATATTGGGTTTTGGACTCCTTTAGGTTTAAAGTGTAGCAAACAATAATCTATCTTCATTGGGTAGGTCACCCCAGTGACCTCAGACAAAAATTTTAAAAGCATAGCCCAGTATGTCTGGGCGTGTGCGCAGGCCCACCAAATGTGGAACATATCTCCTATAGCATCGCACTGTCGCCAGCATGTAGCTGAGCTTCCTCTAAACATCTTTGCAATGCGATGTGGGGTATAATACCAGCAGTATAATATTTTATGCCCATTCTCGATCATGGAGCTAGAAATTGAGACTTTAAGCAAAGATTTAAATGTTAATTTCCACTGCTGGAAGGTGTATGTTTCCCCCAAGGCTTCATTCCATATAGCTAAGTAGTGTTCTACTGGGTTGGAGTACAAAAGCAGTGCTTCATAAAGTCTTGATATACTGTCCTTACCTCCCCCTCTCATCATGCCCAGTTCTATCTTAGTTTCTGATAGACTAAGCTCATCCTTTGCCCTTCGCTTTATAAAGTCCTGCACCTGGTAATATTGGAAGGCTTGTAGAGGGGCTAGACCATGCTCTTTGCAAAGCTCCTCAAAAGTTATCGTCTTACTCTCCTCCCACATTTGGCCTAACGTACATAATCCCATATCCTCCCAACTACAATAGGCCTTGGTGTGCCTTCCTGGTGTAAAGTGAGGAGCAAATCTAAGATACATGTGCCGAAAAAACCTACGCCCTGGGAAAAACTGTTCTCGAACCTTACTCCAGGTGTGTAAGGGCCACTGCATCAATGGCGGACATCCCTTGATGAGCTCATCCAACTCCTGTTTAGCTAGCCATGGTATAGCCCTAAGCGGGATGGGACCCATCCAACCCTGCTCAATCTTTATAATTAATTTCTCTGTGTCTGTAAACCAAGCAGCTAGTGTTCAAAGATGTGCTGCCTGATAATACAAAATGACAGAAGGGACCCCCATCCCTCCTCGCTGTCTTGGTTGATACATAACGTCTCTTCTAACTTGTGGGGGTCTTTTTTTCCAAATAAATGAGATGTCGTCCCTCTGGAGGCCCCATAAGAAGCTATCTGGGATGGAAATCGGTAATGCCATAAAAAGATATACTATCCTTGGGGGTACTACCATCTTTACTGCACTTATCCTCCCAACCCAAGACAGCTGGAGACCCTCCCACCTCTGCAAATCTCGAAGCAACCGTTTTGCTATCTCAAGGAAATTAACCTGGAAGAGCTCCTTGATGCACCTGGGAATATTAACCCCCAAATATCGATTGTATCGCGGTGCCCATCAGAATGGAGCTGTGTTTTGTAGGCGGGACTTTTGTTCAGTAGATATATTTATGTCTAGCGCTTTGGATTTGTCTAAATTAATCTTAAAACCCGAGACTTTCCCCATAAGCGTCTAACATCTCCAATATTCTCGGAAAGGAGGTCTCAGGGTCCTTCAGCATTAGCAAGATGTCATCCGCAAAGAGGAGAGCCCGCGTCTCGAATCTACCTAATCGTGGCCCCTTAACCTCTGGATATGTCCAAAGCCTAACCACCAGTGGCTCCATTACAATGGCAAAAAGTAGGGGGGGGGCAGTGCACATCCCTGCCTTGTTCCTCTATATAAATTAAAGGGCTCTGTCAATCTGCCATTTATTCTGATGGAAGCTTGAGGGGTTTTATAAATTAAATGGAGCCAATGAAGAAAGCGTCCCATGAATCCCATTTTATCTAGCACTCCAAACAAGAAGGACCAACTCACTCTATCAAACGCCTTTTCGGCGTCTAGCAACAGGATACATAGTGGAGACTGCGAGTCTTGTGCATGGTATACCATGTGCAAGGCTCTGCGTATGTTATCGAATGTCTGCCTTCCATGCACAAAGCCTGCCTGATCTTTATGGACCAGAGAGGGCAGATGTTTTTGTAATCGCGTCGCCAGAATCTTCATGAAGATCTTATAGTCTATCCCTAACAGCGAGATAGGCCTATAAGATCCACAAAGTTGCTGGTCCTTCCCTGGTTTGTGAATGACCGTAATATTGGCCAGATTCCATGTTGGTGGGAGCCCCGAACTGGTCTCCAAAGAATTAAACACCTGCAGTAGCAATGGGGCTAGTAGCTTCCCAAATATTTTATAGAATTTGTTAGTGAAGCCATCGGGGCCTGGCGCCTTTCCTGCTGGGAGCTCCTTAATAGTATGAATGACCTCTTCCAATTCAATGGGGTGTGATGACATCTGGTTAGCACTGGCCGCCAGCCTTGGGAGCTCTAGACCCTCTAGATAGTCTGCTATATCTGTGTGTTGTATCTCCTCGCCCCTAGCATATAGCTTCTCATAGAAGTCTTTAAATGCTGTTTCTATATAATCAGAGTCTGTATGGGTGTCCCCTCCCTCATCTCTTAGGCTCGCAATTATGTTGCGATTTGCTCGCTGTTTAAGCCTGTAAGCTAGAAGATGGCTAGCCTTATTGCCAAATTCGTAGTGGGTCTGTTGGGCCTTCTGGAGATCCTCAGAGATATCCGCCAACTCTAGGTCACAAATTTGATTCCGGAGCCGGCGAACATTATCCAAGCATGTCTGCAAGTGCTCTGACCCAACACTATGAAGTCTGGCTTCTTCCTGTTCTAATTGTTTCCGGAGGGTCGTCTCCCTGGACATCCGCTGTTTCCTAGCATGTACCTTTAGCGCTATAAGGTGACCCCGCATGACTGCTTTAAACCCCTCCCAAACCACTATCGGTGAGACTGTCCCATTATTGTTAAATTGGATATTCTTTAATATTGTTTTCAATGCTCACTAAATTGGCTGGATCTTGCAAAAGAGCATCATCTAGATGCCAGCTTTTCTGTCCCCCATGTGTTTTAGGCCTTAGCATCAATTTTAAAGTAAAAAGCTCGAGTTATTGGAGGCAATGAATTCTCTGGCATTCCTAGAATTTCAATTAAATATTTTTTAACCATTTATATTGGAGAAACCAATGGAGACCTAGGAAAATTTATAAAACGCAAACTTAGTCTTTTTGATTTTTTTTTCCAAATATTCCAGGCGTTTTAAAGTAAATTTTTTTTCTTGCTCTATAAGTTCAATTTTTTCAGTTTTTTCAGTCAGTCATTTTACTTCAGAGGCTTGGGATTCATTGATTTGCAACTGATTCAACACAGTCTCAGATAAAGCTTTAATTATCTCTGTATTTTTAGAAATTAAAGTTTGTAAAGCAGAATGAGTAGTAGAAGTTAAGTCCCAAAGTGACTCTAAGGTCACTACGGCAGGTTTTACCACTTTATTCACTGAAATATCCGGTAAATGGGCCTTAACAGCTTGTTCCAGGATACTCACTGTTTTTGATAAAACTACATGAGCAGATGTCAACTCCGGATTTCTCAAGCTTTCGGCGTTCGTTCTCGTTACCTGCAAGCTCCCTCCCTGTTTGCACTGCTCTCCACTTTGGGATGAGGCGGCAGGGCTTGCTTGGAGACTGTCTCGTCCGGGTTGTGGGGGCACCACATGTTCGACGGGGCTTAGGAGAGCACTGTCTACACTGTCGGCTAGCGTCAGTACGCCAGCTCCGGCAGCCAGAGTAGAAACCATCTCGGGTCTGGGCGCTATTTCAAGTTGTTCCAGCATTGTCTGCTGGAGTTGAGGCATCCCGCCAGGGGTAGAGGGAACTTCCCGGACTTTGCCTCTCCTTTTCCCCATCTTACTGATAGGTAAGGCGCTCACTTCAGATGTTGCTTTCAAGTCTGGAATGCGTCTGGTGACGCTGTTCACACTGTCACCATCTTGGATCATCCACGCGTGTCAGGTGGCTACGTTTTATGTCAACAAGCAAGGGAACTTAGTTTCTCTTTCTCCTTGTAGTGAAGCATTCAGAATATGGAATCTGGCAATCTCAATGGGAGTAACATCACAAGCAACATACCTTCTAGGATCACAAACAATTAGCAGACAAGCTCCAATTGGATCCACACAAGTAGTCACCACACAGCGCCTTTTCATCTTGTGACGCTGTCGTTTTTAATTTGCAACACAAGTAATTGGCAAGTAATTTGGTTTATCTATTTTTCCACCCCGTTAGCTTTAATGCTACGTATATATATATGGATAAATGGATAAATTTGTTAAAATGAAGGTCCCTTGATTTTTTGGCATGTTTCTGTTTTATTCCCTTCTGTATATCGTTTAGAAGTATAACTTCTTTAAGAATATGTAGTTATCAGTGTCTCTTTGGGTATAATATAGTTTATGGTTTCATTTGATTTGTATTTGTTTCTTAATATTGATAACAGGTTTCTAACCTTTTGATGACTTTCTGGATATACGTATTGAATTACATATCCCTAGGTAGGTCTCTCTCACATTTTTCTTTATTTGTATATACCTTAAGATATTTTATATTATTATTTTATATATTTTCAATTTTTATAAATATTTTCCTATTAATCAACATATCTTGAGATTTTTCATATATTCATATATGTAATATTTTTTATATAAATGTATTTTCTTTATATACAATTTTTTACGTCTATTTTGTATATACATTTATTCTCGATGTATATTTTGTTTTTTGTTTTTTAAATCTATAGACCCCTGATGCAGGCCGATTAGGCCAAAACACGAATCATGTCTGGTCGTCACCAATGTTTTTAGAAGCATTTTGAATAAACGTTGATTTGAACACCATCTGTGAGAAGTTTCGTTACTGTACTCCAACTTGGTGCCCTTTTTCCACTAGAGAATTTTGCCTTCTGTTTGTGACTGTCTAAACGTATAAGCCTCAACAACAGAACTAGTCATCATAAGTTTTATCTCTCCCCCTGAAAATCCCAGTTAAAAGAACAGCCAGAAAGGCAAGTTGAGGTTCCTTAAAACATGGGCTCCATATTTGGAGTGGAGGGGTTTACAGGTGTAATAGGAATAAGAAGGGGCACTTCTAGTGGTGGGCAAGGTTTAGGATCCCTGAGTGGACTGGAAGGAGGGGGGGGGGGGGGGGAAGGGGAACACTGCAGCTGTTGGAAATGTTGAACTTATGATGATGTTGTAAATTTGATTTTTGTGTTTTTCTGAAAATGCTAATAAAAATAATATTAAAAAAAAAAGAAAAAAAAACCAGCCAGAATCTGTGGGCCCATACTGTTGTAGACCTGAGACGACAAAGCATGAAATAACCCCACTTCCCCCACTGAGTCTACCCCCCCCCCCCCCCCCCCGTCCCACCCTTGGCAGTATCTCCCCAAAAACCAACTCAGACACAAAGATACCATTCCCGCATTTACAAATGACTCAATAATAAACTACTGTTACGCTCTGCTACACTTCTCCAGGATGGGTTGGTTTCTGTTTCCTAACCTAGCAGCCATTATCCGGGTTGGATCATGGACAGCAGCCATCTTGGCTAGCTCAGGAGGGGGCAGCCATCTTGGAGTAACGAGGTCAGGAAGGAAGCCCATATTTGGATGTAGGCACCTCTGCTGATGGGGGCAGCCATCTTGGAACAGCTGCTCATGGTTGAGCCTAATTCCTGCTCTATTTAAAGCCCGGCTTCCAGTCCTTCCATGCTTCGGCTTCTATTCGCTTAGAGGTTGTGGTCTTCATCTGTTCCAGTGTTTTCCTGTGTTCCTGACCTTGGATTGTTTACTGACCACTCGTTGTGTTGCTGCCTGCCCAGACTTTCGGATTGCTCTCTGTTTTGCTGCTTCACTGACTCTTTGCTCCTGGACTGTGTCTGCCTGCCTGCCAGCCTGGTCAGCGGTTGTGCAACCCCGCCGGTTCCAGAAGTCCTGGTGGCCACCTGCACCTGGGGGCTCAACTCCCAGGGAACGGTGGTCGCTCCCCAGGTGAAGCTAGGGGTTGTCTGGCTGCCTGATCGAGTGCGGTGCCACTTCATCTTCGCCGTGCTCAGTCGGGGCACAAGGGCTCACATTCACCAAGTCATAACAACTACGTCCCCCTAGGACTCAAAGTATGCAGATAGGAATTCCACGCCAGTAGAAATGATTTATTCCGCTTTGCAGAACCTCTGGCTGCTCTCGTCTCCCACATGTCCAACTGATTCACTTAATTTCGCCAATGCCACATTGAAGGGGCTTCTACTGAAGTCCAGTATTGAAGAATACACTTGTGGGCCACAAGACTCAATGTTCAAAACAATAACATTTGGCCCCTGCCCCGTAGACCCCCCTGGATGTCCAGAAGCAGCTGTTCCACCGAACGAAGAGCAACTCCACCTAGACCAGAAACCACGTATTGCACAACAGAGGACCAAAATTGTTGAATCTTAGTCCCAAAGAGAGTGCCCCAATGTATCAGCAGCTCCCCTACATTTAATAGAGATGACTGCACTCTACCTGCATGGTACCGGAAGATTGGGGAGTGGCCAATGTAACACCAATTTTTTAAAAAGGTTTCAGAGGTGATCCGGGAAATTATAAGACCGGTGAGCTTGACATCGGTGCTGGGCAAAATGATAGAGACTATTATAAAGAACAAAATTACAGAGCATATTCAAAAGCATGGATTAATGAGACAAAGCCAACATGAATTTAATGAAGGGAAATCTTGCCTCACCAATCCCCTGGTGAGGTAGGACGTACTCCTATAGCCAGAACCTGCCCACCAGGGGATGCACTATCTTCTCACACCGAGGGTATTTCTCCAAGAAGTTCTGCCCAGGAGGGAAGGGTTAGGACAGCTGTTGTAGTTGGTGATTTGATCATGAGACATATAGATAGCTGGGTGGCTGGTGGACGTGAGGAATGCCTGGTGACTTGCCTGCTTGGTGCGAAGGTGGCGGACCTCATGAGTCACCTAGACAGGATCTTAGGTAGTGCTGGGGAGGATCCAGCTGTCTTGTTACATATGGGTACCACTAACTTAGGAACATGTGAGAGGGAGGTTCTGGAAGCCAAATTTAGTTTCTTAGGTAGAAAGCTGAAGTCCAGATCCTCCAGGATCACATTTTCAGAAATGCTCCCCATTCCACGCGCAGGACCCAAAAGGCAGGCAGAGCTCCGAAGTCTCAGTATATGGTTGAGATGATGGTGCAGGGATGAGGGATTTAGATTTGTTAGGAACTTGACAACATTCTGGGAAAGGGGGAGACTGTTCCAAAAGGATGGGCTCCATCTTAACCGGGATGGAACCAGGCTGCTGGCGCTAACTTTTAAAAAGGATTTAGAGCTGCTTTCAAACTAGAATGGGGGGGGGGGGGGGGGGACCAACAGTCGCCAAGGAATGCATGGTTCGGTGTGGAATACCCTCGAAGGATACTATTGAAACAGGACATGTAGAGAATCTCAGTAGAGGTTTCAACAGTGCTGAAAGTAAGCCAAGTGTGCTTAATGAGAGAGCAGGATAAAGGAAGCACATTATCCCCTTCAACTTCTAAGCAGCTTGAAGATCAAAGGAAAAAACACAATCTGAAGTGCCTGAATACAAATGCTAGAAGCCTAAAAAATAAGATGGGAGAGTTAGAATATATAGCACTAAATGATGAGGTAGATATAATCGGCATCTCAGAGATTTAGTGGAAAGCGGACAATCAATGGGACAATGTATTAAGGTACAAATTGTATCGCAATGATACAGAGGATCAAATTGGAGGGGAGGTTGCGCTATAAGTTAAAGACGGAATTGAGTCAAATAAAATTAAAGATTCTATATGACACAGATAGCAGTGTAGAATCATTATGGATAGAAATTCCATGTGTGACGGGAAGGCGTCTGCCAGGACAGAACGAACAGATGGGTGAAGAAATGTTTACAGAGATTAGGAAAGCTGGCAAATTGGGCAATGCTATAATAATGGGTGATTTCAATTACCCTGATTTTGACTGGATAAATGTTACATCAGGGAGGACTTCCGGTGGAGCCGCGATCCAAGATGGCCGCCGAGGAGTGAGCTCCGCGAGACCCCTGGTGAGGCCCCTGGAATCAAGGGCGCTGGTTCCCCCCCCCCCCCCCCCCCAAAATAGAGTACAATCTAGTGCGGAGTAGGTGGAAGACGGGGGAGAGTCGCGGCAGCGGCGAGCAACTCCAGGAGATCCAGGGAACCGTCCCGAAGAACAGCTGAAGCTGGACAAGATGGCGGTTGGAGCGAGATAGCGGCGGAGACGGAGGTAGAAGCTCCACAACCGAGGCGTCCAGGTAGCACTCTCCCTCCCCACATCAGCGGGTAGCTTGAGGGAGTGGCGCTAGTGAGAGAGAGCGACGAAGAGCGGAGACTGGTGGGACCGGAGAAAGCAGAAGTTTGCGATCTGTTCCTTCCTCCCCCCCCCCCCCCGACTCGTGGTGTGCATGCAGGGAGCGCTATGAGGGAAGCAGAGGAAGAAGCAGGGGGGTGAGGGCAGCAGAGAGGTGACAGGGAGCGCTCCAGCAAGAGGAAAAGGACCCCAGGAACAAAAGAGACAGGAAGGCAGCAGCTTCAGGAGAAGCAGGCTACATAGCAGCTTGAAAAGCCCAACAGTCACAGCAGCAGAGGAACCCCGTGGCAGAGAAAGGCTTGGCCCTGGAATCGGAGCAGTGGGCTCAGACCAGTCACAGGACGGGGACAACTGCCGGCGGGGTTAGAGAAGCAGCAAAAGTAGGGGTATGCTTGAAAGTATTGCTTGGTGACAAAGTGCCAAAAGGGAAGAGTGCAAAGCAACCAGTCGCAGCCCAAAGAAGTCAAGGCAGAAGGGGGGGGAACAAAAAGTGCAGCGCTTCAAGATGCCACCAAGAAAGAGCCTTGAAAAATTTAGATACACGGCGGACCCGGCTAGCAAGGGGAAACCTGAGACAGCAGGCAATAGCCAAGGAGCGGAGAAGCTGAGTGTTATCCCCTCGGACTCGGAAGATGAGACTCACAGAGAAGAGGGAGAAAATACTGAAGAGATTACGAAAGCTGATGTGGTGGGCTGGTTTAAAGAACTGAAGTCGGAACTGGCGGGATACTGAAAAGATGTCCAAAACATGCTCAGGGAGATACGGGCGGAAATCCGAGACCTGGGAACACGAGTAGAGGAGGTGGAGGAACAGCTGGAACGAGTGCAGGCTGAAACAAAGGAAAAAAAGACAGAGACACATGTCGAAGCAGCGGAGATCCAACAATTAAAAGACCAGGTGGAAGATCTGGAAAATAGATCCCGCCGCAACAACCTGCGGTTTAAAGGAATCCTGGAGCTGGACATTTTTACTAATTCGGAGGCAGTGATAAAGGAATTGTGCCAGTATATCTTGAATCCGGAGAGGAGGGTGCGCAACAGGAGATCCACCTACAAAGAGTGCATCGAAGCACGGGGCCGCGGCGAGATTTGGCACCTAGAGATATTATCGCATGCTTTTTGGACTTTCCCACCAAAGAATGGATCCTGGCTAAAGCAAGGCAACAGAAGGTGATAACATGGAAAACCTACAAGATAGGAGTATATCAAGATCTGGCTGCTGTAACCCTACAAAAAAGAAGGACAATGAGAGAGGTTGACAGGGTTCATGCGAAACAAAGGGATCCGGTATAGATGGCTATTCCATTTTGCAGTGTGGCTCACAGTGGCGGGAAAGTCGAAAAAAGTGAAAACGCCGGAGGAAGCATGGGCAGCGCTTAGAACACTGGGCTGCGAGGGAGTCCCAGCCCAAGAGCAGCAGTCACAAAGGGCAGAGGATCCAAGACCGGACTCGGCATGGCAGGTGGCAGTAAGACAGGGAAAGAAGGGGGACAGAAGTGCTTCCTGATGCCCAAGAGAGACAGTACCAAGATGAGTATGAAGGACATGTCCAGGAAATTGACTGTTAACATGGTGGGGGGAAAGTTGGTCTGGGGGAGGGGAGGTGGGCTGCTGTGGGATCCCAGAAGATGGGAGACAAGAGGTGTAAGATTGAGGTGAGGGGGTTCAGTGTCAAATTTGCTAAATAATATGAATAAAGTGTATAAGGGATGAGGGGGATGGAAGGGTAACAAAGGGAGGCAAGGGAGGCGGGGGACAAGTGGGGGGGATTCCACATGGTATAATAAAGGTTAAGGGAGGGGACTGGGGAATAGGGGGCCAAGGGGCCTCGGGGGGAACGGCGGAGCCTCCTTTTTGCCTGACTGCAGTAGCCATGTCGGGAAAGGGAGGGGTGCAGGGAGGGGGGATAGGGGGGGAAGGGCAGGGATGGAAGGGGGAACCATGGGGAGGGGGGGAAGGGCAGAGATGGAAGGGGGAACCATGGGGCGGGGGGGGGGGGGGGAAGGGGTTGACTTGAGGGTGGGTTCCTGGAATGTGAATGGTCTCAATAACCCTGGGAAGAGAGCGAGGGTAATGAAAGAGATCAGTAGGGTGAGATGTGTTGTTCTTGCAAGAGACCCATTTGAGACCCAGATATGGACATTTGTTACGTTCTAGAGCGTATAATGAGGTGATTGTACACCAGGGGACAGGAGGGAGGAAGGTAGGGGGTGTGGCTATAATGCTTAGACAGACCTGTGGAATGACTAGTACAAAGGAATTCAAGGACACAACGGGGAGATGTGTGGCCCTCCAGGGACTGATACATGGGAAGGAGGTGACACTGATCAATCTATATGCCCCAAATACAGGGCAGGGGGAATTTTTCCGTACACTATGGGAAGAGATTCAAGGGTTTATAGGGGGGCAGGTAATTGTGGGAGGAGATTTCAATATTGCACCGGATGCGCGATTAGATCACTCGGGAGGAGGGGGGTATCAGTCAGGGCCGGGGAGAAAGGCACTTCGAAAATTATTGAATAACATGGAGCTGGTGGACAACTGGAGGATGGTAAGGGGCACACAAAGGGGATACATGTTCTATTCTCATGCAGCAAACTCCTATACCAGGATAGACGGGTTGTGGGTACACCGAAACTGGGCACCAACGATAGTGGAGACAGAAATAGAACCGATTCACACATCTGATCATGCCATGATATGGATTAGATTATAGGGATGGGGTTGCAGGAAGAAGAACACCAGGTGGAAACTAAACGAGTCACTCCTGAGAGAGGAACAAGTGAGGGAGGAGGTGAAGGCTGGTATACAGGAGTACTGGAGAACAAATGATACGGGGGAAGTGGGGGATGGGACTCTGTGGGACGCAATGAAGGCAGTGGTAAGGGGTATACTGATTAAATGGGGAGCAAGGAAGAAGAGGGAAAGGGGACAGAAGATGATGGAGTTACGACAACGATTAAGCAAACTCGAAAGAACCCATCAGAGAAACCCATCTCCCCGGGTATGGGAGGAGCTCACGAAAATTAGGGGCGAGCTGGAACAAGGGCAGATGGTAGAGGTGGCATATATGAGAACGAGACTCCAGCAGCAGTTCTTCGAGTTTGCTAATAAATCCAGCGCCATGCTAGCAAGATGTCTGAGAGCGAAACGGGTAAAATCTAAGATACAAAAAAATCAAAGATGGTAAAGGAAGGTGGGTGTATACAGATTCTGACATAGAGAAGGGATTCCTAAGCTATTATAAAGAATTGTACAGAGCTCCGGAGGGAGAGTCGCCTGAGACTGCTGCTGGATACTTGGACTCGATCTATCAGCAGAGATTGAGTGAAGAGGAGCGCCAAAGGATGGAGGAACCAATAAGACAGGAGGAGATCATGGGGGTCATTACAAAACTCCCCAGTGGTAAGGCCCCCGGGCTAGATGGCTTTACAGCACGGTTTTACAAACAATTTGAGAGCCTGGTCAGTCCGCTGTTGAAGAGGGTGGATAATGGGGTACTGGAGGGAGGGGAGCTCCCGAGATCAATGGTGGAGGCGGGGGTGACTGTCATACCTAAACCGGGGAAAGACCTGACGGAGTGCGGGTCATATAGACCCATCTCATTGCTAAATGTGGATGCTAAAATCATAGCTAAGGTGCTGGCCAACAGATTGGGCAGATTGTTGCCTTCATTAATAAATTCAGACCAAGCCGGATTTGTACTGGGGAGGCAAGTAGGAGACAATATCAGAAGAACATTGCACCTGTTGTGGGAGGCCCAGCACACAGAGAACTGGGTAGCTATACTGTCGATAGATGCCGAAAAGGCCTTCGATAGGGTAAATTGGGGTTTCCTGCGGGCGGTGCTTCAGAGAATGGGATTAGGAGGGAATTTCAGCCTCTGGGTGGAGGCACTGTACAAGAACCCAAGAGCGTGCCTGAATATCAATGGGGGCTACTCGCCCTTTTTCCCGATTGGTAGAGGCACTAGACAGGGGTGCCCACTGTCCCCACGTTTTTGCTCTTTATGTGGAACCATTGGCCGTGGCGATTAGAGACCACCCGGGGGTGAGGGGAATGAGGATCGGTGACCGGGACTATTGTATAGCACTGTTTGCCGATGACATGCTACTCTATGTAAAAGATCCGGGAGACACACTGCCGATTATCCTGGGGATATTTGAGGAGTACGAGAAATATGCAGGGCTCAAGATAAATAGGGACAAAAGTGAGATTTGGGGAGTCTCCTTAAGGGAGGAGGAGGAGGCAGAGGTGAGAGAACGGTTTGAGTTTAAATGGGCGCGCCAAAGAATTAGGTATTTAGGGATCCAGATACCGGGGGACCTAGAGAGGTTATTCTCACTTAACTATGGCCGCTTGCAAGAGCAGATACAAAATGATATGTTGAGATGGAAAAACAAATGGTTGTCATGGTGCGGGAGGATGGCTGTGATCAAAATAAATGTGCTGCCGCGCATACTGTTCCTCTTCCAGACATTGCCAGTGGCGGTGCCGAAACCATTTCTTAAGAGATTGCAGAGTTCCATACTGAAATTCATATGGGGTAACAAGAGACCGCAGCTGGCACAAAGGGTATTGTGGGGGGGGAAAGGAGAGGGGGGGAGAGCGGTCCCTAATTTGGAGTGGTACTACTGGGGATCTCAAATGAAGATGATTTTGGATTGGGAACGGGGAATGGAGAAACCTGCAGTCCAAGTGGAACAAACTTACTGGCCCCACAGGAAGCTGAAGTCATTGTTGTGGACTTCCGAGAGTCTGGGGAAAGGGCACAGAGGGGAGGGTAATCCATTCCTACGACATCTGGTGGATGTATGGGGAGCGTTGAGGAGACGAAGGGGGCAACTAGCAGCAGTGTCATCAATGGCTCACCTCAGGTGGGAACCTAAATTCACAGCGGGCAGGGAGAATTCCACATTTGCTAGATGGGAGCGGAGGGGTGTGGAGAGATTTAGAGATGGGATGCATGGGAATGGGATGTGGACCTTTGAGGAAATGAGCGATAGGTATGGGAGTCCTGAGGGAGACAGATTTGCGCATACACAATACATTTCATGGGGAAACAGGGATGGAGGGGGGAAAGAGTGTTTGGAAAACCTGTGGATACTGTTGGGAAAGGTCCCAAAGTCCATTTCTTTGGTGTATCGCTACTTCCAGGGAGAGGAAGAGCGGGCATACCCATTTCAGGGAGCGTGGGAGAGGGACCTGTACTATCACTTTACAGAGCGGGAATGGGAACACATATGTGGGGAAGTACAGAAAGCCTCGGTTTGTGTATTGATACAAGAGAATGCCTATAAAGTCCTCACGCGGTGGTACTACACACCAGAGAGGTTAAAAAGAATGTATCCAGGGACATCGGACGGGTGTTGGAGATGCAAGACACAAACAGGCACATTTATCCATGTGTGGTGGACTTGCCCGGGGTTGGTATCATTCTGGCAAGCAGTAATGAAAGTGCTAGTCTGGATAATGGGAGTATCCCTGGTGTGTAATCCGCAGGCATGCCTACTGGGAATGTACAATGAATGAGAGGTGTGGGAGGAGAGCAAAATGTTGCGCTGGGGACTGGCAGTGGCTAAGTGTCTCATCGCGCGCTGTTGGAAGTCAGTGGACCCCCCCAGATATAGCGGATTGGAAGGTCAAAGTACGGCAATTGTGGTACATGGAGCGGCTGACGTCTATAGAAGGGAGGGTGAACTCAAACGCAAGAAGGGATGGACAAGAGTACAACACATGATAGAGCATCTCTAAATGGGTTGGACATACATTCCAGTGAAGAGGGAGGGGGAAGGGGGAGTAGGGGTTAATATTTAGAGGGAGCAGGGGAGGGGGGATAACCATTTATTAGTAGAAGACATTTGCATAATGAATCAGGGGAACACATAGGGGGCATTAAAGGTGGAGGAATGGTACAAGGGAAGTAGGGAGGACTACAGAGTTGAACATGGGGTGGTATTTAGCAGTGCCTGTTGCAACAAAGTTTAAAAGACAAAGATAAGAAGAGTTGAGTATGTTATCTGTTGCTGGTTGCAAATGTAATTAAATGGAAAAGAAGCAATTAGAAACAGTTGATCAGTTTGTATGTAGAGATAAACTTGAGAGAGAGACATAAAAATCGATGTTTATTCAAGGTTAAATGGTTATGAATGTAATATATATGACAAAATGCAATAAAAACTTTAAAGATAAAAAAAAATGTTACATCAGGGAGTGCCAAGGAGATAAAATTTCTGGATGTAATAAACGACTGCTTCTTGGAGCAGCTGATCCAGGAGCCAACGAGGGAGGAGCCATTTTGGATCCGGATCTTGGTGGCATGGATGACATAGTGCAAGAGGTGACGATGTTGGGTCCCCTAGGAAACAGTGATCATAGCATGATCAAGTTTGAGCTACTATCTGGGATGAACCCGCATAGGAAATCTACTGTAGCTGCATTTAAGTTTCAAAAGGGAGACTATAATAAAATGAGGGAAATGGTTAAAAAGAAACTAAAAGGATCGGCTGCAAAGGTGGAAAGAAGAGAAAGCGTCAGCCAGCATGGTTAAAAGGTGAAGTAAGAGTCCATCACAGCCAAAAGAATGTCCTTCAAAGAATGGAAAAAGGACCCAAATGAAGAAAATAAGAAGCATCATAAGCATTGGGAAGTCAGGTGCAAAGCATTAATAAAGAAGGTTAAAGAGAATATGAAGAGAAACTTGCCATAGAGGCTAAAACTTACAGTAACAACTTTTTCAGATACATCAGAAGCAGAAAGCCTGTGAGGGAATCCGTGGGACCATTAGATCACGAGGGAGCAAAATGGGCATTTATGGAGTGGAGAAATTGAATGAATTCTTTTCTTCTGTCTTTACAGAAGAAGATGTAAGAGATCTACCTGTACCAGAAATGTTTTTCAAGGGTGATAATGTGGAGGAACTGAAAGAAATCTCGGTGAACCTGGAAGATGTATTGAGCCAAATTGACAAATAGTAAATCACCTGGAACGGATGACATGCATCCAAGGGTACTCAAAGAACTCAAGCATGAAATTGCTGATATGCTGTTAGTAATATGCAACCTGTCCTTAAAATCGTCTGTAGTACCTGAAGATTGGAGGGTGGCCAACGTGATGCTGATTTTTTAAAAATGGTTCTAGGGGTGACCCGGGAAATTATAGGTAAGCCTGACATCGGTTTCGGGCAAAATAGTGGAAACTATTATAAAGAATAAAATTTCAGAACAAGTATACAAAGATGGTTTAATGGGACAGAGTCAGCATGGGTTCAGCCAAGAGAAGTCTTGCCTCACCAATTTGCTTCATTTCTTTGAAGGCGTAAATAAACATATAAAGGTGAGCCTGTTAATGTAGTTTATCTAGATTGTCAGAAAGCTTTTGATAAAGTTCCTCATGAGACACTTGAGAAAATTAGAGTCATTGGATAGAAGGCAAGGTTCTGGTTTGGATTAGCAATTGGTTATTGGACAGATAACAGAGGGTAGGGTTAAATGGTCATTTCTCTCAATGGAGGAGGGTGAACAGTGGAGTACTGCAAGGATCTGTACTGGAACCGGTACTATTTAACATATTTATAAATGATATGGAAATTGGAATGATGAGTGAGGTGATAAAATTTACAGATTACACAAAACTATTCAAGGTTGTTAAAACACGTGCGGACTGTCAAATAATGCAGGGAGACCTTAGTAAATTGGATGACTGGGCATCCAAATGGCAGTTGAAATTTAATGTGGACAAATGCAAGGTGATGCACATTGGAAAGAATAATCTGAATCATGGTTACCTGATGCTAGGGTCCACCTTGGGGATCAGCAACCAAGAAAAAGATCTTGGTGTCATTGTAGATAATACACTGAAGTCTTCTGCTCAGTCTGAGGCGGTGGTCAAAAAAGCAAACAGGATGCTAAGAATTATTAGGAAAGGGATGGTGAATAAGACCAAAAATACTATAATGCCTTTATCACTCTTGGTGCATCCACACCTTGAATATTGTGTTCAGTTCTGGTCACCGTTATCAACGAATAGTTAAGCTCTGGAACTCTTTACCAAATGATGTGGTAACAGGGATTCGCGTATCTGGGTTTAAAAAAGGTTTGGACAAGTTCCTGGAGGAAAAGTCCATAGTCTGTATTTGAGACAAACGTAGGAAAGCAACTGCTTGCCTTGAGATTTGTAGCTTGGAATATAGCCATGATTTGGGTTTCTGCCAGGTACCTGGCTTGGCCACTGTTTGGAAAACAGGATACTGGGCTAGATGGACCATTGGTCTGACCTAGTACATGGCTACTCTTATGTCCTTATGTGCTACATTTCTTTGAAGGGGTGAACAAACATATGAATAAAGGTGAGCCGGTTGATATTGTGTATCTGAAATTTCAAAAGTCATTTGAAATACCTCATGAAATACTCCAGAGGAAATTGGAGAGTCATGGGAGGTAGTGTTCTATTGTGGATTAAAAACTGGTTAAAAGATAGAACTATGGAGTAGGGTTCAATGGTCAGTATTCTCAATGGAGAAGGGTAGATAGTGGGGTTCCACAGGGGTCTGGGCTGGGACCACTGCTTTTTAACATATTTATAAATGATCTAGAGATGGGAGTAACTAGTGAGGTAATTAAATTTGCTGATGACACAAAGTTATTCAAAGTGGTTAAATTGCAGGAGGATTGTGAAAAATTACAAGACCTTACAAGAGTGGGAGACTGGGCGTCTAAATGGCAGATAACGTTTAATGTGAGCAAGTGCAAAGCGATGCATATGGGAAAGAGGAACCCGAACTATAGTTAGTGATGCAAGATTCCACATTAGGAGTCACCGACCAGGAAAGGGATCTAGGTGTCATCATTGATGATACGTTGAAACCCTCTGCTCAGTGTGCGACAGCAGCCAAGAAAGTAAATAGAATGTTAGGTATTATTAGGAAAGGAATGGAAAACAAAAATGAAGACGTTATAATGCCTTTGTATTGCTGTACGGTGAGACTGTACCTCGAATACTGTGTGCATTTCTACATAAGTATTGCCAAACTGGGACAGGCCAAAGGTCCATCATGCCCTGCATCCTGTCTCCAGCAGTGGCCAATCCAGGCCACAAATACCTAGCAAGATGGTCACCTCATCTCAAAAAAGATATAGTGGAATTAGAAAAGGTACAGAGAAGGGCAATGAAAATGATAAAGGAGATGGGGCGACTTCCCTATGAGGAAATGCTAAAGCGGCTAGGGCTGTTCAGCTTGGAGAAAAGACAGCTGAGGGGTGATATGAAAGAGGTCTATAAAATAATGAGTGGAGTGGAAAGGGGTGGATGTGAATCACTTCTTTACTCTTTCCAAAAATACTAGGACTAGGGGTCATGCAATGAAGCGACAAAGTAGTAAATTTAAAATAAATCGGTGAAAATATTTCTTCACTCAACATATAAGTAAACTCTGGAATTCGTTACCAGAGAATGTGGTACCAGCAGTTAGTTAGCAGCGTTTAAAAAAGGTTTGGATAAAAGAAAAAAGTTCATAAGCCATTATTAAAATGGACTTGGGAAAATCCACTGCGTTTTTCTAGGATAAGCAGCAAAAAATGTATTGTACTGTTTTGGGATCTTGCCATGTACTTGTAATCTGGATTGGCCACTGCTGGAAACAGGATTATGGGCTTGATGGACCTTCAGTCTGTCCCAGCAACACTTATGTACTTATGGAACAACCGCACCTGTGAGAAATAAGCATGGTAGATCACTCTAAAATAGCATTCCTGAAGCTAGGACCCAGATACCAAATGCGTGATAGCCCCAATGGCAGCCCGAAGATCCCAAGTGTCTTCCCCAGCTCCATCGCCCATTGATCTTGAAAGCCCAACGGGTCTCGGCCCGTCTGCCATGACCAAAGTGCCCTGTTCAGGCTTAAAACAGACAGTCTGCAAAGGAAAGTGTCTGAAAAAGCTCTCACAGTTGGGCTCCCATTCTGTGGTGCAAGGAATCAGAGCTAAGGGAGAGAATGTAGTGGCACAACTGGCAGTACCGAAAATGGTTACTCCATTGGACACCAGCTTGTTGCTGAAGGTCCTCAAAAGACAAAAGTGCCGCATCCTGGGTCAGGAGATGTTCCAAGTGAAGTTAATCACAGGCCACCCAGGACTGGAAAACAGGATTATCCAGCCTGGGCTCAAAAGTGGATTACCTTGAATGGCAAGAAGATCAGTGACGGCGGGTTCCTCTCCCTCCTTCCCCCCCCCCCCCCCCCCCCCCCCCCCCGCAACATGCAGACCAAAACTCTCCTGCACCGGCCTTAGGAGACTATAGCCCCTATAACAAGAAGGAAGCTGAGTATTCGGACAGTGCAGCAAACTAAAAAAATTGTAAGTAGCAAAAAAAATGCAATACACTCTCTAAGTCCAAAGGCGTAAACTGGGATCTGCCAAAAAGCCAATCCCCTAAGTGGTGGTGTAAGCAAACCCGATTTATACAGTTTGTAATTGGGCAATTGTAAACCTCCCTGGCTCCATGTCCTAAGCAAATATTGCCAGCAGACTTTCGGCTTCCTACCTGCCTAGCAGAACTTAATAAAAAGGCCATATAGTTTATGAAGTTCTCGCCGCAACACACAAAGCTGCAAAGTCTGCAGCAAGTAGAGCTAGTGGGGGAAAATAACCATGCGGATCAAGCTTATATACCCCATCAGAAACAGCATACCTCCAACTGTCCAATAACTGTTGAGTCTCCTTAAGCAATGGTGGAATAGTAATAGCATTGAGGGTTGTAGGGTACATGGCTAACTGAATTCCCAGATACCGAAATGGCCGAGTTGCCTATTTCAATGGGAAGGTGGAGCTCCAGAGTGAAGTGCCCTAATAGCCATGGTTGAGGGCAATGTCTATGGCTTGTGAAGGTTAAGCTTAAAACCAGCAAAATCACCATACTCTGAGAGCAATGCTAAAAGCATCGGGAGCGACCAATCAGGTTGTGTAATGTGCACCAAGATGTCATCAAAAGCCGCTGCTTTAAATACAAGGAACCCATCTGCACACCATGAATGTCCAGAGTCTGATAGAGATCTTGCACCAGAGGGTCCAATCCTATATAATAATTCTCACCTCCAACGTTCTGAGGCTGCCTGGAACCGTGGAAAAGGAAAGTGGAGTAGATAAAAGTGACATCATTCTTGAAGTGCCACTGATTGGCTGCTATGACATGCAGCAAGAATGTTCAATAGATAGGAGTGGAAGTGAACAAAGGAAGTCTATGGTAAGCAAGGAAGCCCATTGGTTAATCTCTGATTCTACTCCCCAAAGCAGCCGTCATTCCTATACACTCAAAAAAAAAAAAAAAAAAAAGGAAACCTACGAGCTGCTTCTCATTGCCGTTTTTACAGCTGTTTCCACTGGACAAAAGGAGGGGGGAGACACACAGACCCTGAAACTGGGAGGGGGGAAGGGGGACCCTGCAACTGGGGAAAAAGGGAGGAGGGGGGACCCTGCAACTGGGAAAAAAGGAGGAGGGGGGACCCTGCAACTGGGAGGGAGGGGGGACACCCCTGCAAATGGGAGACATACCGGGGGGGGGGGGACAACCCTGGAACTGGGAGAGAGGGGGGACCCTGGCACATACTCTCATTCTCACACACACACTCGCACCCAGTCTCACTCTGTCTATGTCACATACACACTCCGAGGAAAACCTTGCTAGCGCCCGTTTCCTTTAAAACAGAAACGGGCCTTTTTTTACTAGTGCAAGAATAGAAAGTAACGGCAACAGAGGGCAAACCCTGTTTGGTACCATGCTGAATCAGGAAACTATCAGACACTGCACCATTGACCATAACCTGTGCTCGCGGGGGACGTATAAAGCATTTTAACCATAGACAAGAACCACCCATCAATGCCATACTATAACAAGATGTCTAAAAGAAAATCCCAACAAACCCTATCAAAACACCTTCTCAGCTTCAAAACTGATTAGCAGTGAAGGACAGTTGTCCCAAGCTCGCCTTTTGCAAAAATTTAATTGGTTACCTATCGAACAGCGAATTACATTCAAACTTCTCACACTGACTTTTAGGGCCTTTAGAGCTAGAACTCTTGGTTATTTGGCATCCTTGGCCATTCCCTATTCTCCATTATGCATACTTTGTTCCATCAATAATTTTCACCTAGTACTCCCAAGCCCTAAATCTGCCCAAGCCCAACTTAAATTTACTCATCACCGTGCATTCTTTTTTTCTGCCCCTTTCTTTTGGAACTTTCTCCTTCTGTCTGTTAGGGTTGAACCATTTTTAAAAAACTTTAAAATTACATTGAAAAACTGGTTATACCAACAAGCCTATAACACAAATTCTCTGAGGACAAGCAGGCTGGATTATACTCTCAATTGGGTCGTCGTCCGCGATGGCCCGGGAGTCCGGGAAAAAATTTGCACAGCAAAACAAAGAGCTTTCTAGAACTCCCCGTTGTGCTGGCTGAACATTCCGCGCATGCACAAACGGCTTCCCGCGATGCGAGCGTGCCCTCCTCGGTTTCTTTTGATCCGAGATTTGGAGTGTACGTCTTTACCTCGACTGCGCTTTTTTTCGGCTCAGGAGACTCGGACTCAGCGTTTACCGCTCTCTTTTTTTCAATTTTTTCTTGTTAGAGTTAGTGTTTTTCTCAAATATTAAAAAAAAAAAAAGTAGTTTTCCTCTTATTTTCTTAGTTTTTTGTTCACCTTTCTCAGTTTCCTTCTTCTTTCGTCGCGGCCGCCTTTTAGGCTGCTCGGTCGGGTCGTTTTTTCCCTTTTTGTGCCTTTTTATTTGGCACAATCGAGTCTTTTAATGTCACAGCTGCTGTTTTTCTGTCCATGTCATCGAGGACTCCCAGCGGCTTCAAACGTTCTAATCACTGCACCCGGACCATCTCGGGTACCGACCCCCACGTGTGGTGTCTCCAGTGCCTTGGGCCTGACCATCTGCCAGCTGCGTGTAAGCTTTGTCTTTTGATGAAGAAACGGACCCAAGTGGCTCGGGAGGCTCAACGTGAGAAACTTTTTGCAGATCGGTCCAGTCCTTCGACGTCGGCATCGACATCGGTACAGAGGTCGGCAGCATCAACGTCGAAGGAAACCGCGAGAGCGCAGGTAATGGCTGCTGGGAGCAGCGAGGCATCAAGTGGATCTCCACCTGTCTTGAGGCCTACTGCTATACAGGCCCCCCGGGACCGACCTTTGTCGGACACGGCCCCGAGGAGGCGTGAGGATTCCACGTCCTCCTCTTCGGTACCGAGGAGTCTCGATGACGGGCGTTGAGCGAAGGCGAAGAAGCACCATTATTGTTCTTCCATGCACGGTACTGAGAGCTCCAGGGAACCGAGGCAGTCGGCACCCAAGAAGCGTAGGCGCCGGGAGGACCGCTCACCCTCAATACAGGAGGTGCTGATGCGTTGGTCATCTGGCAGCCTGGTACCAGCTCTTGAGCCCCCTCAAAATCTGCCACCGACTCCTGCACCGGCCCCACAGCCTTTTTCGATGGACGCTCTCGATGAGCGCATCATGGCCCTTTTCCCATAGCTTCTGGAAGGATTGCTGCGCCAGTCTGCTTCGGTGTCGGGGGTGCTTGCGCCTTCTGTACCAACTGCGGAGGCGGCATCTGGGCCATCGCCTGTGGTGAGGTCCCCGTCCTCGGTACCGCTTGCGGTATCGGCGTCAGCCACCACCCGGGTCCATTCCCCCTCGACGTCGGTGGAGGAAGCTTCACCGCAGTCAAGGCAGGGGTCGACTTCTCGACACCCCCCACGAGGTCACTTCTCGACACCCCCCCACGAGGTCATCGTTCCTCGATGTCGAGACAGGCTTGGGTTCGGGCTGCTGTTAGAGAGCTTTTGTCCGATACCGATGATGAGCACTCATGGGAAGAGGAGGAAGACCCCAGATACTTTTCGGTGGAAGAGTCATGTGGAGTTCCCTCTGATCCTACTCCACCAATTGAAAGAAGAATGTCTCCACCTGAGAGTCTTTCTTTCTCATCTTTTGTTCGGGAAATGTCTAAGGACATTCCATTCCCTATGGAGGTTGTGGATGAGCCCAGGGCCGAGATGCTCGAGGTCTTGGACTATCCTTCTCCACCTACAGAGGTTGCAACGACCCCTTTGCATAACACACTCAGGGAAGTTCTTATGTGAAACTGGGCGTTCCCTCTATCTAATCCAGTGGTCCCTAAAAAATCTGAGTCCCAGTACAGAGTTAATGGAGAGCATGTAATGGTGAAGGCCCAACTTCCTCACGATTCCATGGTGGTGGACTCTGCTCTCAGAAGAGCCAAGAGTACTAGAGTCTATGCCTTGGCGCCCCCAGGCAGAGAGTCTAGGACCTTGGATTCTTTTGGAAGGAAAATGTATCGGCCGCAATGCTTGCTGCCAAGATCCAAACTTATTAGCTCTACACGAGCATCCACTTACGGAACTCGGTGAGGCAACTGTCCATTTTGGTTGAAGCACTTCCTCCGGAGCTGGCCTAACCTTTTCACCAGGTGGTCAGGCAGCAGAAGGTGTGTTGCAAATTCCTGGCCAGGGGGACTTACAACACTTTTGATGTGGCATCCCGAGTAGCTGCTCAAGGTATAGTGATGCACAGACTCTCATGGCTGCGTGTGTCTGACCAGGATCATAAGACCCAGCAACGAATGGCGGATGTTCCTTGCCGGGGGATAATATTTTTGGAGAAAAAGTAGAGGACATGGTCAATCAGATCAAAAAGCACCACGATGCTATGGATTCCCTCTCCCGCCAGGCGTCTTCTGCTACCACCTCCTCAACTAGGAGGTTTTTTGGAGGGAGGAGGAGTGCTCCCTATTCCTATAATAGGCGTAGGTACACTCCTGCTTCTCGGCAGCCTGTTCAGGCTCAGTCCCAGCATACTCATTCTTGTCAACGGCGTTCGCAAGGGATGGGCTTTTGACTGGCTCCAGTGCTGCATAGCCTCAGAAAAAGTGTCTGTGCTGGACGGCTTGCCGGTCGGAGGGAGGTTGATATTTTTTCACCAAAGGTGGCCTCTTATAACCTCCAGCAGGTGGGTTCTTCAAATAGTCTGGTTAGGATACACTCTCAGTCTGGAATCCAGGCCTCCAAATTGCCCACCTGGAGCTCAGTCCTTCAGCTCCCAGCACAAGCAGGTACTTGCAGAGGAACTATTCGCCCTTCTAAAGGCCAATGCGGTCGAACCCGTTCCACCAGGGGAAGAAGGGCTGGGATTCTATTCCAGGTACTTCCTTGTGCAAAAGAAAACAGGGGGGATGCATCCCATCCTAGAACTAAGGGCCCTAAACAAATTCCTAGTCCGAGAAAAGTTCAGGATGGGCTCCCTGGGCACCCTTCTTCCCATGATTCAGGAAAACGACTGAGTATCTTCGATTTCGGTTGGGAACCCGGTACTTTCAGCACTGTATACTGCCCTTTGGCCTCGCATCTGCGCCCAGGGTCTTCACAAAGTGCCTGGCAGTTGTCGCAACATCGCTACGCAGACTGGGATTGCATGTCTTCCCTTATCTCGACGATTGTCTGGTAAAGAGCACCTCGGAGGCAGGGGCTCTACAGTCCATGCGGATGGCTATTCGACTGCTCAAGCTACTGGGGTTTGTAATCAATTATCCCAAGTCCCACCTTGTTCCGGGTCAGAAATTGGAGTTCATTGGAGCTCTGTTGGACACACGGACGTCTCAAGCTTATCTTCCCCAGGCAAGGGCAGACAATCTTCTGGCCCTGGTGTCCTTGGCTCGAGCGTCTCAACAGATCACAGCTCGGCAGATGTTGAGACTTTTAGGGCACATGGCTTCCACAGTTCATGTGACGCCTACATATGTGATCAGCTCAATAGACCCTAGCTTCCCAGTGGTGCCAGGCCACAGAGGATCTAGAGGATGTAATCTATCTCGCCACCAATTTTTGCAGTTCCCTTCAGTGGTGGACCATTCGATCCAATCTGACCTTAGGACGTCCATTCAAAATTCCTCAGCCGCAGAAAGTGCTGACGACGGATACATCCCTCCTAGGGTGAGGAGCTCATGTAGATGGACTTCACACTCAAGGAGCTTGGTCCTTTCAGGAAAAGGATCTTCAGATCAACCTTCTGGAATTACAAGCGATCTGGAACGCGCTCAAGGCTTTCAGAGATCCGCTGTCCAATCAAATCATTCTAATTCAGACAGACAGTCAGGTTGCTATGTATTACACCAACAAGCGGGGGGCACCGGATCTCGCCTTCTGTGTCGGGAAGCCGTCCACATGTGGCTTTAGGCGCACCATCACGGCATGGTTCTTCAGGCCACGTATCTGGCAGGCGTAAACAACAGTCTGGCCGACAGGCTAAGCAGAATTATGCAACCTCATGAGTGGTCGCTAAACATGACTGTTGTCCAGAAGATCTTCCGAGAGTGGGGCACCCCTTCGGTGGATCTTTTTGCCAATCAGACCAATCACAAAGTCCCTCAATTCTGTTCCAGACTTCAGGCCCATGACAGACTAGCGTCAGATGTCTTTCTCCTTCATTGGGGGAAAGGCCTTCTGTATGCGTATCCTTCCACACCTCTAGTAGGGAAGACGTTGCTGAAACTCAAGCAAGACCATGGAACCATGATTCTGATTGTGCCCTTTTGGCCCTGTCAGATCTGGTTCCCTCTTCTTCTGGAGTTGTCCTCCGAAGAACCGTGGAGATCGGAGTGTTTTCCGACTCTCATCACTCAGAATGAGGGGTCGCTTCTACATCCTAACCTCCAGTCTCTGGCTGTCATGGCCTGGATGTTGAGAGCTTAGAGGTTGCCTCCTTAGGTCTTTCAGAGGGTGTTTCCTGAGTGTTGCTTGCTTCCAGGAAAGATTCCACAAAAAAGTGTTATTCTTTCAAATGGAGGAGGTTTGCCATTTGGTGTGACAGCAAGGCCCTAGATCCTTTTTCTTGTCTGACACAGACCCTGCTTGAATACCTTCTACGCTTATCAGAGTCTGGTCTCAAGACCAACTCCGTAAGGGTTCACCTTAGTGCGATTAGTGCCTTTCATTATCGTGTAGAGGGTTAGCCTATCTCTGGACAGCCTTTAGTTGTCAAAGCCCCTGGTCAAACCTCCACCAGTGTCATGAGATCTCAACGTTGTTCTCACCCACCTGATGAAAACTCCTTTTGAGCCACTGAATTCCTGCCATCTGAAGTACTGGATCTGGAAGGTCATTTTCTTAGTGGCTGTTAATTCAGCTCGTAGGGTCAGTGAGCTGCAAGCCATGGTTTTGTATGCACTTTATATCAAGTTTCATCATAATAGAGTAGTCCTCGCACTCACCCTAAGTTCTTGCCGAAGGTGGTGTCGGAGTTCCATCTGAACCAGTCAATTGTCTTGCCAACATTTTTCCCCGTCCTCATACCCGCCCTGGTGAGGACAAGTTGCGCACTTTGGACTGTAAGAGAGCATTGACCTTTTACGTGGAGCGGACAAAGCCCTATTGATAGTCCGTCCAGTTGTTTGTTTCTTTTGATCCCAACAGGAGGGGAGGCGCCATCGGAAAACGCACAATTTCAAATTGGCTAGCAGATTGTATTTCTTTCACTGACGCCCAAGCTGGGCTGACTCTGGAGGGCCATGTTACGGCTCACAATGTTAGAGCCATGGCTGCGTCAGTGGCTCACTTAAAGTCAGCCTGCATTGAGGAGATTTGCAAGGCTGCAACGTGGTCATCAGTGCACACATTTACATCTCACTACTGCCTTCAGCAGGATACCCGACGTGGTAGTCGGTCAGGGCAGTCGGTGCTGCAGAATCTGTTTAGGGTTTAGAATCTAACTCCACCCTTCTAGGGCCATTTTTGTTCTGTTTCAGGCTGCATTCTCATTTAGTTGTGTTTGTGTTTTTTTTTTTTTTGTTACATTCGTACCCCGCGCTTTCCCACTCATAGCAGGTTCAATGCGGAGTACATATTATATACAGGTACTTATTTGTACCTGGGGCAATAGAGGGTTAAGTGATTTGCCCAGAGTCACAAGGAGCTGCCTGTGCCTGTAGTGGGAATCGAACCCAGTTCCCCAGGACCAAAGTCCACCACATTAACCAGTAGGCCACTCCTCCACTCTCTGTTATGTCTTCGCCGTTGTGAGGCCCAATTGACCAATGTTCTTTGTTTTGAGTGAGCCTGGGGGCTAGGGATACCCCAGTTGTGAGTATAATCCAGCCTGCTTGTCCTCGGAGAAAATGAAGATGCATACCTGTAGCAGGTATTCTACGAGGAAAGCAGGCTGGATTATTCTTACAAACCCACCCTCCTCCCCTTTGGAGTTGTTTCAGTTCTCTTTTTGCTTTTTATTCAACTGAGGAGGGCATTCTCGCGTGTCGTGGGCGGGAAGCCATTTGCACATGCACGGATTGTTCTGAAAAGTTCTTTGTTTTGCTGTGCAAATTTTTCCCGGTCTCCTGGGCCGTTGCGGACGACGACCCAGTTGTGAGAATAATCAGCCTGCTGTCCTCTGAGAATACCTGCTTACAGGTATGTATCTTCATTTTTCTGCATAAGATGAGGGGGTGGTTGCTAATGCAGTTATCTCTGACCTTTTACGTATGTACCCTTTATCTTCCCATTCCCTTCCTCTCTCTCTCTCCTCCCTTTTTCCTGATTTTTTTTTTTTTGTTACATTTGTACCCCGCGCTTTCCCACTCATGGCAGGCTCAATGCTGCTTACATGGGGCAATGGAGGATTAAGTGACTTGCTCAGAGTCACAAGGAGCTGCCTGTGCCTGAAGTGGGAATCAAACTCAGTTCCTCAGTTCCCCAGGACCAAAGTCCACCACCCTAACCAAATATTTGAAAGGTATTAATCCGCAAACGAACCTTTTCCGGAGATACGAAGGCGGTAGAACGAGAGGACATGAAATGAGATTGAAGGGGGGCAGACTCAAGAAAAATGTCAGGAAGTATTTTTTCACGGAGAGAGTGGTGGATGCTTGGAATGCCCTCCCGCGGGAGGTGGTTGAGATGAAAACGGTAACGGAATTCAAACATGCGTGGGATAAACATAAAGGAATCCTGTTCAGAAGATATGGATCCTCAGGAGCTTAGCCGAGATTGGATAACAGAGCCAGTAGTGGGAGGCGGGGCTGGTGGTTGGGAGGCGGGGATAGTGCTGGGCAGACTTGTACGGTCTGTGCCCTGAAAAAGACTGGTACAAATCAAGGTAAGGTATACACAAAAAAGTGGCACATTTCTTGGGCAGACTGGATGGACCGTGCAGGTCTTTTTCTGCCGTCATCTACTATGTTACTAACCACTAGGCCACTCCTCCCCCTTTTGATTTTTATAGTTTGTATGTGCTGATCCTTACGTGCATAGTATGATCGAGGTTTATCTTTCCTGTCTAAAAATGGAGTTCCTTTCTTACTGTTGTTTTGATTTGATATCATTTTTTTGAACACTACTTAGGTCTGCTAGTTAGTGTGAACAGTATATTAAATTCAAATAAATAAGGCATCAATTGGCAGTTGGCATTAATTTGTGGTTACGCACTTAACTGCATTTAGACACTGTTCTATAAACTTAGCGCCTAAATGTTATAGTGCACAACTGCAAAGAGTGGGTGGGTCAGGGGCGTGTCTTGCAGTTTTGCAAATAAGTTATAGAATACTATCACTTAGGTGCACAACTGCCAACTTTAGGTAGGTGTGACCATTTACACCAGCCTTTGATATGGCTTAAGTGCTTGGGCCTAAAATTAGGCATGTTCATGCTGAGTTAAGTTCTATTCTATAATGGCAGTTTTGTGCACAATTGCTGTTATAGAATTGGTACTTAGTGCCCGTATTTTTCATGCCTAATTTTTGATGCACTTTCTTGAATCTACCCCCTAGTGTCAATATTCAGTTTCTATCAATATAGCTAAGTGATTTAATTTAGGACAGCTGGCTATCCATATAGTTAGGCAGAACATGCATGGTTTTCCATTACAATAGGGCACTTATACATTTACCCCTGGATTCTATAAATGGTGACTAAAGTTGTACGCTTAGCCAATTTGCACATGCAACTTAATTGCTTAACAAGCCAATCAGTGCCAATAATTGGCTGCTAATTGATTATTGGTGTTAATTGGCCTTAATTAGGATATATGCGCAGATCATATTCTATAACGATCCATGTGTAAATTGTAAAATGTGTACATTTTGGGGGGCATGGCTAGGGGCATTCCGGGGGCATTCCAAAATTTTATGCAAGTAAATACAGAATTCAGCTGAACCGTGCCTGATTTAGTTGCTGGCATTTACACCTGCTTTTAGCAAGCGTAACTGGCGGCGCCTAAAGTTAGACACGGTTTATGTCTTAAGCGCTTTTCTATAAAGGACCCAGGCCCTTTATAGCAAAGGTTTTCAACCCAGTCCTCGTGGCACACCCTGAGGACAGGGTTGAAAACCTCCGCTTTACAGAATAGCGCTCAGTATGTAAAATGTTCTGAGCCGATTTTTAGATGCCACTTATAGAATTAACCCCTTAAAGGGCAATTGTTTAACCTAAGTGCCCACATTGTATTCATCTGTTTTGTGAGTAAATGTCTGCAATATTAGCATTTATGCTGGGATGTGCGCACACAGGGGAGGAGCAGAGGGGAACTAAGGTGAGGCTCCCACCTATTCGGGTAACTTACAGAAAATTGTAAGTTATAAATGTGTCTGTTGCATTTAGGTACCTACACCTTCTCCAGCTCTAGTGCCAGTGTGGCTGTGGGTGCCTAAACGTTAGGCATACTGATACTGGGTTATATTAGTATACTATAGTGCAATGTAGGAACTTAGGTGTCTGTTCTATAACAGAACCTACCACACAACCTCAGGATTTCTAAATTGTGCCCAGTTATAGAATTATCTTCTTAGGAGCTGCTGTTAAACATAAGTATTTTTGAATATTAATGTGTGTCTTATTTTATGTGAGAATTTCTAACTCTGAATAATGAACACATGATGGTACTTTTTTTTGGATCCCTGAATTTTCTTTTTATTTCCTTTTTATGTAACTTCAGGTTTCCTCTTAAGGACTCTAAACGGGTTACCCAGTGGCTGAAAGCAGTTCAAAGAAACAATTGGACACCTACCAAATACTCTTTCCTCTGCAGTGAGCACTTCAGCAAGGACTGCTTTTCTAAGCGATTTGAAGACCAACACCGTTTCCTTAAACCCACAGCTGTACCATCTATCTTTCAATCTGCTGAGAAAAGAGCCACCTGTGGCTATGCCATATGTAAGAGGGAGACAAACAGTCAAATTCCAGAAGATGAGGATGCCCAACCAACAAATGGTGAGTCCAGGGAGCAGCACAGCCTTTTGGTGCCACTTGATCAAGACACTGGTGTAAAACATAAAATGAAAGGACCAGAACGAACAACTGTTGAAGCTTACACTTTAGACTCTGAGCAAAGGGAGAACATTGTGTTACTGTCTGAAAGTTTGTTGACAAGAGCATCTGTGCTCAAGACGGGTTCCCCAGTAAGAACAGAAAGATCATCTTCAGAGAATGGTACCCAAACCAATATCCACATAGGTAACTGGATGACTGATACAAGTGGAATATCTATTGATGACTTCTCTCCACCTGTTTCTGGGGCCTGTAAGTTTATTGGCTCACTTCATTCCTACAGCTTTTCCTCAAAGCATAGCCGGGAGAGGCCATCTGTCCCAAGAGACCTACCAGAAAGAAAAAAGGCTAAGAGAAACACAGAACCCAACAACAGCAGTGGGAATGTCCCTCTGGTTCCTGACAAGAGCTCTTTAGAAATTTCCTCTCCTTCACCATTAACTGTTGCACCCCAGAAGAGTTCTGAAAGCCCATCTGTAGCCCCTGCAGACCTAACCCCAAAATCAGCCACAGAAGCTTCTACAAGCGAAAAGGGTGCTGCAAACCCAAACTTTATGTCCATCAATGAAGTCATTGTGTCGGCCTCAGGAACCTGCAAGCTCATTGATTCACTTCATACATACTGCTTCTCCTCTAGACAGACCAAAAGTCAAGTGTGCTGCCTACGAGAGCAGGTGGAAAAGAAAAACATGGAACTGAAGCTGCTGCGGCAGAGGGTCAGTCGCTCTGATAGCCAGGTCAAGAAACTGAGAGAAAAGGTGGCAGAGCTAAAGAGACTCAGTATCCCTGGTCGAGGTAGTCTGCAGTCCATGAAGTCTGGTCAGTACCTTCCTTTTCTTCCAGAGACTAGGTGGTGGTCTGCTTTCTTTGTTAGAATACGAGACAGTTACCTTTATAAAGTGGAAAAACTGGAGAATGGCTTAGTGGATTGATCCAGGGATAAAGAACTTTTCATCTCTAAGGTGTTGATATTCAAAAACTCTTATGTCTGGTGGTTGTACCAACCATGTAACTGTTTTTTTCTTCTTCTTTTTTTTTTTTTTTTTTATTTCGGGTTACACATATGGATTGTTTTTGGCCATTAAGGGGTGTAGTTATCTATGTGGTCTATTGTTAAGATGGGTTATTTTCCACAACTTATGCAATTTTAGCACAGGTCCTATTTTGTATAATGAGACCTAGTAGAGTGATAGGGAGGAGTAGCCTAATGGTTAGTGCAGTAGGCTGAAAACCTGAGGAACTGGATTCAATTTCCACTGCAGTTTCTTGTAACTCTGGGCAAGTCACTTAATGCTCCATTAAGAACATGCCATACTGGGTCAGAGACCAATGGTCCATCTAGCCCAGTATCCTGCTTATAACAGTGGCCAATCCAGGTCACAAGTACCTGACAGAAACCCAAATTAGTAGCAACATTCCATGCTACCAATCCCAGGGCAAGCCGTGGCTTCCCCTTTTATCTCAATTGCCCCAGATACAAAAACTTAGATTGTGAACCCAGTAGGGACAGAGAAAGTACCTGCATATAATAAACTAGTAAAAAAGACCCGTTTCTGTCAGAAATGAAACAGGCGCTAGCAAGGTTTTCCTCAGAGTGTATGTTTGAGAGAGTGTGTGTGAGAGATGTAGTGTGTGTGTCATAAAGAGAATGGGAGAGAGAGACAGAGTGTGTGTGTGTGTGTGTGTGTGTGTGTGAGAGATGTAGTGTGTGTGTCATAAAGAGAATGGGAGAGAGAGACAGAGTGTGTGTGTGTGTGAGAGACAGAGTGTCTGTGTGTGTGTGAGACAGACAGAGAGTGAGTGAGTGTGTGCCCCCACCCCCACCTCTCTGGTCTCAGGACCCACCCATGTCCAGCGCCCCCCTCTCCCCCTGCAGCCACCCATGTCCAGCGACCCTCCTCTCTCCCCTGCTCCCCCTGCAGCCACCCATGTCCAACGACCCTGCCTCCCGTCCAGCCACCCAGGTTGTGTAGCGAATTCTTCGGGGCAGGCAGGAAAGATCCCCGGTCCTGCCTGCCCGGCGCTGACCCTCCCCTGCTGCTGGATCGCTGTTCAAAGTGGCCACCGAGACTTCCAATGGCGGACTCGCGAGACTTCTGCTTTAGTCTTGGAGGCCGCCCTTATAAGTGTCGCGGCCATTTTGAACAGCGATCCGGCAGCAGGGGAGGGCCAGCGCCAGTGGCAGGCAGGCAGGACCAGGGATCTTTTCTGCCTGCCCCGAAGAATTTGCTACACAACCTGGGTGGCTGGAGGGGGAGGCAAGTGAGAGAGCAGGGCCGTTGGACATGGGTGGCTGCAGGGGGAGAGGAGGGTCGCTAGACATGGGTGGCTGCAGGGGGGGCAGGGGGAGAGGAGGGTCGCTGGACATGGGTGGCTGCAGGGGGGGCAGGGGAGAGAGGAGAGTCGCTGGACATGGATCAGCTGTGAGGCATGGAATGTTTTTTTTTTTTCTTCTTCGCGTATTCTGAAGTTCACAGCATAATGGTAACGGTGACGTCAGCCTGACTACGGAGCCTAGCTCAGCAACCCCGAAGGAGCCACGGACACAGGCAGCAAGATTAGAACGTTGGAGGTGAGAATTATTATATAGGATGTAAACCACTTTGATTATACCACAGAAAGGTGATATATCAAATCCTATTACATTTTACCTTCCTTTACTGTTAACCTGGGTTAAGAATAAAATTACCCGTCTTAATGGTAGCCTACATTGGTAACTTAACTGTTTAAATCACTAAGGGGAAAAGTTATCCCTTTTAAAAAGGGACATGGCTAGGGGTGTTTTGGTGGTAGATAAAAGTTATCTATTTAAGCGGCGATATTCAGCATCTGAATAGCTAACTTTTCTATTTACATAGTAACATAGTAGATGACGGCAGAAAAAGACCTGCACGTTCCATCCAGTCTGCCCAACAAGATAAACTCATATGTGCTACTTTTTGTATATCTGCCATTTTCAGGGCACAGACCATTAGAAGTCTTGCCCAGCACTAGCCCCGCCTCCCAACCACCATCCCTGCCTCCCACCACCGGCTCTGCCACCCAATCTCCGCTAAACTTCTGAGGATCCATTTCTTCCGAACAGGATTCCTTTATGTTTATCCCACGCATTTTTGAATTCCATTACCGTTTTCATCACCACCACCTCCCGCGGGAGGGCATTCCAAATATCCACCACTCTCTCCGTGAAAAAATACTTCCTGACTTTTTTTTTTTTTTTTTGAGTCTGCCCCCCTTCAATCTCGTTTCATGGCCTCTAGTTCTACCGCCTTCCCATCTACGGAAAAGGTTCTTTTGCGGATTAATACCTTTCAAATATTTGACGTCTATCATATTACCCCTGTTTCGCCTTTTCTCCAGTGTATTCATGTTCAGGTCAGCAAGTCTCTCTTCATACGTCTTGTAACGCAAATCCCATACCATTCTCGTAGCTTTTCTTTGCACCATTTCAATTCTTTTTACATCCTTAGCAAGATACGGCCTCCAAAACTGAATACTCCAGGTGGGGCCTCACCAATGACTTATACAGGGGCATTAAAACCTCTTTTCTTCTGGTGGTCACACCTCTCTCTATACAGCCTAGCAACCTTCTAGCTACGGCCACCGCCTTGTCACACTGATTCGTCGCCTTCAGATCCTCAGATACTATCACCCCAAGATCCCTCTCCCCGTCTGTACATATCAGACTCTCACCGCCTAACACATACGTCTCCCGTGGATTTCTATTCCCTAAGTGCATCACTTTGCATTTCTTCAAATTGAATTTTAATTGCCAAACCTTAGACCAGTGATGGGCAACCTTTTGAGCTTGGTGTGTAATAATTCGCCAAAAAACCGAGCATAACTCGGGTGGTGTGTCACGTCGAGAAAAAAACCATAATTTCGCGATATTTATAGTTTAAATAATAAAAATGTATAATTGTAATATATAACTGTATTTAATAAACCAAAAACTAATTATTTAACTTACCTGCTTAGTGACTTCTTTGTTCATCAGTTAGTCGGTTTCTTTTGTTGGTCTTGATATTATTTAACTTGTGTGGGGTGCCGTGAACTAAGATAAGTGAGGGCGAGGGGGAATTTTTTAACTAATCTGCCTATTAGTGACTTTTTTGTTGCTGAATTTCATTGGCTAAATCTTCAATTGATATTTCTACTGAGTGGTAACTCAGATATTCTCTTAATAATTGCATCTTTATTCTGCATATCGTGAAATAGAACTGGTGCACATCTTAGGAGAGTTTCTTTAATAAATTCTCCCTCACTGAGTGCTTTTCCATGCTGAGCTATGGAGTGAGCAATGCTCAAACTTGCAGATGTTAAATTTGTAGAACCTTTTACAAATTTAAGCATGGAATTAGATTGGCTCTTATAAAAGTGTAGCTGCCTGGAAATGTATTCCTTCCTTTCATCCTCACTTTTTTTCAAGAGCTGGGAATGATTAGTTTCAAAATGTCTATTTATATTCCACGTTCTGCTTACTACCGTTTCAGTACATAGAACGCAAAATGATCTGCCATTTTTTTCTATAATGCCATACATCTCGGTCCATGTCTCTTGAAAGGGTCGGCTACTGCTACTACCACTTCCTTAACCTTGGTTTTTTATTTTTTGGGTTCTCCATCAGGGGGGCAGTGACAGAAGATAGAATTATAGATAGCCTGTTAGCCCTGCAGGCAATTAGGGGTTAACTAGCCTAACTGACCACCTTATGTAAATTAAGATGGCTGCCGCTATTTCTAATGGCGGGAAACGGCACCCATAGCACATGCCCTCGCCTCTCCCAGCCTCCCCCTCACCTATCTCAGTAATGATGGTCAATTAGAAATCCACGACACCCCAGAACAGTAGATTGGATGATGGTTGCTGTGGTTATGTGGTAATGGCAATCACAGGGCCTCCAGAGATGCGTCCCCCACGGCATTCCGCTGCTCTCTGCTCCGCCGGCTGGAAGTGAGGTCAAAGATCCCCTAACAGCCGTGCAGGAGCCGGGGCAGAGGGAGCAGCAGGGAGGGAACAAGCGGAGGACTCGGAGGGAGCCAATAGGAGCGCACACGGCACCCCCCCCAGCGGGTAAACATGCACCGGGGAGGGGGGGTGATTTCGCCGGGGGGGGGGAGGTCGCGCTGCACCTGGGGGGGGCGCATCGGCGATCCGCCCCGGGGAACGCCGCTGCTTCTCTGTATGCGGCCACATGCGGCCCCGTGTCACCGAAAATGGCTACGCGTGTCAGTACTGACACGCGTGTCATAGGTTCGCCATCAGGGCCTTAGACCATTCTTCTATTTAAGTGGCAAGTATAAAATTAAATGGCTATCTTACCTGTTTAACTTTTATATCTGTGAATTTTCAGCAGCTGTGCTTAAATTGATAGTGCCACCGATAATTGGTATAGAGGTAAATGGATAAGATATCTATTTAACTTTGTGTGGTCAGCCCTCTGCTAAATATTGCCCTCTAGTCTGCTAGTTCAGCTGTAGCACTAATTGATAACACCACCCTTGTCTGCTCCCCACCCCCAACAGAGGATGTAGAGGAACAGGGGAAAGAGATTTTTGTTCATACTCCTAACGTGCCAGTGTCTCCTCTTAAGAATCCAATGACAGCTCTGATTGTGAAACATAATTTTTTTTCTCTTTAGTGATATGTACCATAACATACTCATTAAGCACACATGCATTTTTCTAATCCTTGGCAAAGGAATAGCCTTTTGGAGAATAAAACAGTACACCTTTTGCTAGGGTCTTCCAGATGTTAGGTTTACCCTCTGTAAAGAAGATTAGATCTAAATATATCTGGGAACGTTAATTTGTAATCCAGAGTGCTAAAATATGGAATAAGATTCCCACTGAACTTCATTTAATAACACCTTGCTTTTTGTAATGCACTTAAAACGTTTTTTAAACAGTAACTTTTATTCTCAGATAAAATTCATTTTATTGAAATGTAATAGTGCTGTTCTTAAGCTTCTTCTGTTGGAAGTCTTCTTTAGATTGTAATCCGCTTTGACCTATTTGGATAAAGGCGGAATAAAAATCAAATAATACAATATAATGCAATACAATACAAAAAGGGAGAATAATAATTCTCCATATTCATGAAATGACACATTTCTTCACTATCAGAGAAGCTGATGGAAAAGTGCACATTTCAGATTCTATTGGTAGATTTATGACGTTTCCTATATAACAAAATTACTTTTGGTGTACATTTCAAAAAGTAGACTTAGCCAAATCAAATTTCCATTGCATCCCACAGTTCAATCCAGAGACTTGTGTGTTATGTCCCTCAACCAGCAGGTGGAGATAGAGAGAACTCTGAGATTTGCTATATGTGGTCACGTGCAGCCAGCTTAACCTCAGTATTCTCTCTATCTAGCAGGTGGAGGGCCATACCTGTGCAGCTCTGTTCTGATCTGGCTCCTATCTTGTTCCCTCAGGTGGGGTTGAGGTACCGTGTTGGTGAATTTGGGGTATACCTGGTGGGCCCGGATCCCTTCCCCCTCCTCCCCCTGTCAACCTCCACAGTCCCCAGTTCTTTGGGGCACATGGTCTGAGTCTGCCGGTTCCAGCTTCTCCTGCCTCTGTTTCAGGTAAAAAAAAAAAAAAAAAAAAAAACTGAACTAAAAAACAAATTGCACTGTTGGTCTGTAGAGCAGACTCCCTTTCCTCAGACTAATTGGGGGTGCACTGGGCTGGGATCGAGCAAACAGCACATGGGAGGTCTGGGCTGTGGCTGCCTTTGGAGGGGGGGGGGCAGTCATGGCGCCGTCTGAATCGGCGAAGCAGTGCTCTTTGATGCGGGAGCAGACGAGCCCGTCCGGATCCTGTGAGGCATGTGTTAACTCCGGGCCCCAAGGAATGCAGTATGCGGACCCACCAGCTCGGGAACTGGTGGGAGAAGACTCGGAATCGGCCGGATTTGTCTTTGGTGGGAACGCCGCCGTGGCTCCAGAGTGCGCCTCAGCCATCTCCATTTTTTCTTCTGCTCCTTGTGGTCTGTACCGCGGCGGTGGGACCGCAGCACATCCTGCCTTCAGTCATGGCAGAGGTAGGTGTTGCCGGCACTTCCTTAGCATCGGCTGAGTCTGAGGCAGTCACCTTTTCACCAGAGTTTGTGCTGCTGATGCACAGGGCATTTTTATTGAAAGCTGCGGGGGAACCTCCTGCAGCTGCTCTGCTGCCTAGCCCTCAAGGCTCCACATTTGGAGCTCCCAGGCACTGAAGAGGGTATGTCTGGCATTTCTGACACCGAGGAGGGCCATTTGTCAGGGGAATCACTATAGGCTGCCTCTGAGGCGCTGGGGGGCGGGGGTAGCTACCGCCGGGGGACAGGGATGACCCTACGGCGGTATGGCTGTTCTGGAAGAAAGAACTTCACTCATTGTGCAGGTGCTGGAGGTGTTAAATATTTGTCCTTCGGAGGCAGCGCCTCCCATGGTGACTACCTCCTCCATTATGTCCAGAACCAGGGGCACCTCCAAATCCTTCCACATCCATGAGACCATGAAGGTTCTCATCGAGGTGCAGTGGGACACACCAGATGCCAGCCTTTGGATGGCGTGGGCTATGGCGTGGCTTTGCCCTCTGCACCCGGAAGACTTGGACTCCTTGTGAATGCTGCCGGTGGACTCCTTGATTATGACAGTCACGAAAAAGACCACCTTGCTGGTGGAGGGGCGCATGGCTCTTTGGAATCCACAGGACTGGAAGCTAGAGTCGCCTTTGAAGTGGCATCCTTGTGCCTTCAGGCTTCAGTCTGCGGATCCTACACAGCACGGGCTTGTCTTTCCTGGGTCCAGAAGACCTCATCTGCAGATGAGCTGATTGACTGTCTGCTGGCCTTGGAATCAGGCCTGGCATATCTGGCAGACTTGGCCTCTAAGTCTCACTTGGCCCTGTTACCCTTTCGAGGTAAGCTCCTCTTTAGCGAGGATCTCACAAAGATTGTGAAAGAGCTAGGGGACTCCAAAGGCCAGCGTCTTCCAGAGGACAAGAGTAAGACAACCTCGAAGTCGACCTGCCCCCGTTTCCAGGAGGCCAAGCGCTATAGACCCGGCTGGGTCAGGCTGGGGAGCTCACTGTCTCGGTCGGATGGCCCAGGGCACCTGGTCCCCGGTGGAATCAGCTTTTGCCAATCAATTTACTAGAGTTACTGGCAATTCACCTGGCACTGCGGGCTTTCAAGACTGTTCTTTGTGGATAGTCAGTCAGGGTTCTGGCTGACAATGCAACGGTCTATGTCGACAGACACGGGCACAAGGAGTGCCCAGCTAGCCAAAGAAGCCTCCTTTCTCTGCCTTTGGGCGGAGATGCACTTGTCCCTCCTGTTGGCAGCTCACATCGCGGGAGCCCTGAATGTGCAGGTGGATTTCCTGAGCCGGAACCATCTGGATCCGGGGGAGTGGGAGCTCTCCCAACAAGCGTTCAATCAGATTGCGTCCCATTGGGGAGTTCCGATGGTCGATCTGTTGACGCGTTACTCCAATGTCAAAGTGCCCTATTTCTTCAGCAGGGGTAGAGAGTACGGATCCGGGCATAGACACACTTCTTCAAACCTGGCCGGAGGTACTCCTTTGTGTTTTCTCCATGGCCCATAAGGCGAGTGATCGGGTAGATTGCACAGCATCCAAGACCGGTGTTTCTGGTGGCCATGGCCTCAGCTAGATGAGTGTCCGGGGCTCCAGGCGTTGTCGTACAGGGATCCCTTCTTCCGTTTCACCGAGGCAGGGGTTTGTATTCAGACGATTCCTTTTTGCCAAAAGTGGTGACTCACTTGCATGTTAACCAGGCTCTTGTGTTACTGGCTTTCCAGCGGGAAGAGTACCCAGTGGACAAACTCCTTCTGTCACTCGGATCATTTGTTTGTGCTGTTTTTCAGTTCGCAATAAGGGAGTTAGGGCCTCCAAAGCCACGGTTGCACATTAACTTTGGGAAGCGATTGTTTCAGCCTACTTGATCTTGGGGAAGGGGCCACCTCTCCAGGTGCGGGCACACTCTATGAGGGCCCAAGCTACCTCCTTCACAGAGTCTTATCTGGTTCTGTTGGAGGATATTTGCAGAGCGGTTACTTAGGTGTCTGTGCGTAAGTTTACTAAGCATTACCGGTTGGACATGGCAGCGCACCAGGACACGCGGCCTTCAGGGTGTCAGTGTTGGCCTCTGGGCGGAATGGTCCCACCCTACTTGAGGACTGCTTTGGTACATCCCACAAATCTCTGGATTGATCTATGGGATGCAGTGGAAGGTAAAATTAGTTCTTACCTGATAATGTTTTTTCCATTAGTCCCAATAGATCAATTCAGAGGCCCTTCCCTGGGGATTTCTTTTTCTCTATTCTGCAGTTTGCATTGCATTTTTGCTTGTTCCGCTCAGGTTCCTCTGTTTGATCTGTTGGACATTCACTCAAAAAAAAAAAAAAATCAGCATCTACAAGGCAGCAGCATATGAGAGGTTTATCTACAGGCGCACAGGATCTTGAAGTTGTTTCCGTGCCATTCACTCTGCTGCGATCAGGAGAGTCAGGAGAGTGCTTTTTCATATGATGTAATTTCTGTTACTGCTTTGGTACCGTTCATACTGAGATTAAGCTGGCTGCACATGACCACATATAGCAAACCTCAGAGTTCTCTCTATCTCCACCTGCTAGTTGAGGGACATAACCCACAATTCTCTGGATTGATCCGTTAGGACTAATGGAAAGAAAATTATAAGGTAAGAACTAATTTTACTTTGTGTAGGCAGCCATTTTGATTCAAAGTGCTTCTTTGCAATGAAGGAGCAAGCCCAAGGAGCAGGTCATGCTCCTTGGGGTGACTTTCCTTCTCACTCTGATCTCTCTCGTCCCCATCTTCCTGCATCTCTTATCCCTTACCAGCTTTGTCTTCTAGGACTCAGAGCACCAACCAACACTCAACCTGGACTTTCGTTCAAATTGAACACTTCACAGTGCGTGCAGAAGTCTGTTTAGACTAATACGTCCATGCTAACAACAGTCTTTTTCAAGACTATTGTGCTACTTTGAAGATTTCTCTTCATCATTTTTCAGAAACATCCTGTGTAAGAGACTCCTGAATCAGGCCTAACGGCTGAAACACGACGTTGTGTCGAGTCTTCATACTTCAAGTAAACTTTCTTATTAATGTACATCTTCCTGTCTTTGGCTTCCTTGGTCGCTCTCCCACTTTTTTTGTTGTACTTTTGAATCTACCGTGGGGCGTTTTGAGTTCTCTGTCTTCTGGCGGATTTCTTCTTACAATCCTTGTTTCTCTTCTTAATGCAGGTCCATTAGATAAAAAAACCCACTGCCCTTCTTGATATTCTATATCACAGAGACTTGGCTTAGGAGAGGTGAGGAAGCACTACTTAATCAGTGTGCCCCTCATTATTCCATTTTATCAGCCTGCAGGCTCTTCTGCTTTGGCAGGGGGAGTAGCCCTTTTTGTGTCAGACTCCTTACCAACATGTTCACCTTCCATGAATTAGTGCTTGTTAAGCTTTCCTTCCCAATTCCTCTCTATATTCTCCTTATCTATTTTCATCCCTTTTCTGATTCTGCCACATAAGACTTGCCTATCTGAAGCCATGACTTCGTACTCTAGCCTACTCATCTTGGGTGACGACAGCTGCCATATGGATGATTCCCAACGCCCCTATGACAAATATTTATTTTCCCTTATTATAGATCTTGGCTTTTTCAACATGTAAAAGTTCATGGATTTTGTTATTTCCCCCCAGAATGTTCCTAATATTGGTCCTTCTTCCTTCTCTGTTCTCTCTTGTCCATCCCACCTCCCAAGTTCATGGAGGTATCCTTGAAAACCCAGGCATCATTATGGGATTCCACCCTCAGGTCACTATTTTCCTCACCCTCAACTCACCATCATACCCCTACTTGTTACCCACCTTCTTCTTCCCAAAATAAATGGTTCCACAATGGTCTGTGCCTCTTATGTTGCAATTCTCGTTGAGCCAAAAAAATATGGAGAAAGCAGAAATGTATCGACTCTATCCTGTCTCACAAGAGATGGTACAACTTTTACCTAAGATAAAGCTAGCAAAGAAATCCTTCTATTCATCTTAAAGGCTGCAGATAGACCTAAAAACTACTCTCGGTTCTCTGAGAGCTCACCTCTTTCAGTACTGCTAATACTGCATCTTGCATACTGAAAGCTGATGATTTTGTTAATTCCTTTTCTAAGGTTGCCCAATTTCAGTCTCTGGTATTCTCATCATTCCACAACGCCCAACGTTCCTGCCAAGCCCCCACCTCCCTCTTCAACATCCCATTCCCCATCAGAGACCTCTGTCTCTTTGATCTCTTCAAGAGTCTTTCAATCCATCCATGCCAATACTGCCTCTTCTTTCCCCATCCCAACCCAACATTAGGTATCCATTTCCCTACTTAATCTAACAATCCTTACCAAGACTGTCAGTCTAGTGTACTCCACTACCTGCCCACTTGATCCTATACCTTCTGCATGGGTTTCAATCCCTCATCATTGCTGCCTTCCTTTTCTTTTACAGATGATCACCAACAGCTTCATTAAGGGAGTAGTCCCTACCACCTGGAATGCTCTAGTGAGTCCAATACTAAAAAAGCCTTCTCTAAACCCAGATTCAGCCACCACCTACCACCCTATCTCTAATTTGCCTTTCATCTCTGAGATGTAGATCATAGTAATGTTTATTGTTTACAAAATGCTTGATATACCATCCTACAAGGGGATGCTCAAAGGGGTTTACAATCTGTTGAGACAAGGAAAGGGAACACCATTAATTAGAGGAAAGAAGAAGAAAAGAAATAACCGTGCCTATTAGGCTTTCTCCCTTTACATAGTTATGAGATCATACTCACTGCACTCCTCAGCAACCTCCATACTACTCTTGATAGCAGTAATAGCAATCCTTGTTTCCCTCAACCTCACGACTGTGTTTGATCTAGGTATCTCAGGCTCAGTATTTTCCTTTCCTGGTTTGTGTCTTTCCTTAAGGAACCACACTTTCAGCGTACTTTAATTTTTGTCCCTCTCTGAGAAGTGTTTAGTCTCCTACAGTGTCCCATGGTGCTCTGTACTGGCTTCTCTTCTTTTCAACATTTTCCTAAGCCCTCTGACTGCTGTTATATAGGATCTCGGCATACACACATTCTACTATACAGACATTCTTCTTCTTAATCACACTAGCCCACTTTCCCCAGATCTATCCAAACTTGATTCTGCCTTAGCAAAAATCTCTGCCTGGCTTAAGAACCCATCAGAACCGCCACCTGTTGGATCACAAGCAACTGTACCACACCATCACTCTCCTAAACCATCTCACTTGTGTCCCACTTGAAATACTTGAGTGTCCATTCTTGACCAAGACATTTCCTTCAACCAACACATCTCAGCTCTAGCTAAAGACTGTTTCCTCTCACTTCAGCAGTTCAGAATAATCCATTCTTTCCTTGATGAAGCTTCTCAAAAGACTGTTTTCCATGCGCTTTTGATGTCTCATCTGGACTACTGTAATATTGTCTACTTTGGTCTCCTACAACACTTGATTCGTCATTTCCAAACAATCCAGAACACCACTATCCATATCCTCTCCCATGCCAGCAGATTTGACCGAATTACTCTGTTATTTATCCATCACCACTGGTTACCCATTGCCTCCTATGTCCAGTTCAAAATTCTCACCCTTACTAAATGAGTTACAGACCAATACCCCTCTCTACCTCTCCTCACTTATTCATCCCTATCTCGTTCAAAGAGCCCTTCACTCCATTAACAATCCCGACATTTTCAGTATGAAACTACAAGGAGCAGAGCTTTTCTCTATATGGCATCCTTGCTCTGGAGTTCTTTCCCTTGGCCTTGACCATTAAGACTTAAACTGTCTTACCACAAATTCAGGTCTTCCTTGAAAACTTGTTTGAAACAACTTTTGGCCTATAGCCTAGTGATTAAAGAAAGGTATCTGAGACACAGGTGAGCAATAGATTAATCAAGAAAGAAGGAGACAAGCATAAAACAAAAGAGAGCATGGAAAGAACAAAGAAATTAACAGCCTGTTATTCAGCAGCAACCACTGTGGTTGTTACACTCAAATATCAGCCTATATCTGGATATCAGCTGGCATTGAATATCTGGATATAATGGGCAGAGCCAGGGGTTATCTGGAAAATAGCAATAACCAGCACTATTACCTAAATAACCATCTGATAATTTATTCAGATAGTTATCTGGACACCGGCGCTGAATATTGCCAGTCTCCGGAAACCTCCCAGCTCCATACCTGGACCACCCCAGCACTATCCGGATAGCTGTGGTGGTCTATAGAAATATTCACAGTATTATCTAGATAATACTGGTGAAAACCTGGGTATTGCCCTGGCCAGTAGCACTCCTATGGATAATGGGACCTGCTGCTCAGTAAGTGTCACTGAATAATAGTCTGTAAGTTTTAGAAGACAGGGAAAATGAAAGCTGAAGTGACCGAAGTGACAAGTAAAAATAGATATGAAACATATTTAGGTAATGGAATATGACTTCCTAAAGTACTGTTATAGGCAATATGCAATTTGGGCTAGATTCTATATATCACACCCAAAAAACTGGCAACGAAAAAAAATACTCCTATGCGTATTCTATAAACTGTGCCTAATCTATGTGTAGTTTATAGAAAACACCCAACACCCGTTTTCTGCTACTATATTTAGTTGCAGCCATTTTATGCCTGCAGCCTGGTGTAAACGCCACCACCTAAATTACGTACGGAATGGCATATTGTGTAACACTGCACGTAAATAAATAACACGCCCCCTTTTTAGATCCACATCTTAGAATTTACGCACATCACAGAACTTCTAATTAATGCCAGTGTCAATTAAGTTTAATCATTGGCGCTGATTGACTTATGCTAATTACATTACACACACAAATCCAGGATATAGATGGATTTGCACAGGCAACTGAAGTTGCACTATATAGAATCCGGGGGTTTATGTTTAAAATTGTATGAGTATTGACAAATAACACTACTACTCTTGTTGGATCTATTTCTGTATATAGTATATATTCCTAAAATGTGCCATATATTATTTTTGACATTGCATTTAGATGTGGGAGAAATTAGTAGGACAGCGTCCACTTATAATATTCCTTTCTCACCCCTGTCTCTCTGACATAAGCGATTGTAACTGAACTATCTCGCACTTCTTGATCTGTCACAGCTCCCTTCATTCTTCCACAAAGTTTCAAAACAGTGCCAATATGTCAAGAAAGAACAACAAATCATCACAATAATAAGTGTACCCTCTGGCTACCTCAAAATTGCCAGTTCTGCTGTTCCTCTTGGCTTGGTTTGAATTCAGCAGCATCAGTGTCAGGTTTATATGTTTGTTCTTGTTATTTGGCAATTAAATGCTATTTGAAATACTAAACCCACAGGTCAGTACTGAAATGTAAAATAGTACTTGCTATGAATTTTAAATTTATTGTGACCCTGGGAAGTACACAGAATATCTCAAAAATTGGAGACCTACTGTTTTTTATGTTTAAATCTTTTTTATTCAAAAGAAACCAGCAAAATGCAATACAACGTTGGTATTTTCTAACATATATCAACCCCCCTTCCCCTGCCTCCATTTACCTTCCCCTACCTTTCCACCGCTCCCCCTCCCCTCCCTCTATCTGCCCCCCCCCCAACCCTAACCCCCCCCCCCCCCCCTCCCGCACAGGAGTTGTAGTCTGGAGGTGCAAGCAGTGAAGGAAGCCAATATTCTCTTAATTTAAGATTCTGCTCCTGGTTGTAAAGTGTCCCAAAAGTTCGCCCACGTCTTCTGAAGTTGTTCTCCTTCCTTAGAGGACATATCTTGCACATAAGCGATCTGTGGATTAGTATAGCTACCCCCCCTTTATTTCCCTTAGCTGGGGAGCACCACACCTCTCCCACCCAAGAACGCCTCAGTTTTTCGTGCTCTTCCTGGGAAAGTCTTGTCTCCTGGAGGCAGGCTATCCCAACCCCATGCCTTTTTAGGGCTGCCAAGATCTTGGTTCTCTTAACCGGGGAGGAGATGCCGCCCACATTCCAGGAGATCAAGCACACCTTATTCGAAGCAGGACTGAGTCTGTGATTGAGTGTGCCCCAAGATGTGCTGTGGCGTGTCTCCTGGGCACCCAGCCTTACCCCTGAGACTTCTGGTAACCACCTCCCTCATCGCTAGGCATCTCATGAACTGGTGTGTGGTAGGCCCTTCTCTGCTTGATGTTTTAGCTTGTGCGGTTAAATCCTGTGCGTTCCCCATCCCTATCTTTCCCCCCTCCCAAAGCCCTTCCCTATCCCCTCCCCCCCATTAGGCCGATCTAATTCCCTTCCCCATGCATCGAATACACTATTAAGTGAGAAGCCCCTTCCATGCTCGAGGCCTCCCCGCCCTCAACCGGTGCAATGTTCCAAACCTCATCTCTTGTTACACTAGTGTGCTGCAGCGAGTTCAAAGTTGGGCTTGATCACTCTCCCGCTAGTTGTCCATTCGGTTCTGCTTGTTGCTGCTCAAGTTCTGTGATGTGTGCTTTTACTGCATCTATCGATTCAAACGCCTTCCAACGTCCCTCATGGCGTATCTTCAGCACAGCCGGGTAGACAAGCATGAATCTGGCGTGTAGTTCTTGAAGCCGGCGGCACAGAGGGATGAATTTCTTCCGGCGTTCTTGGAATGGGGCAGAGAAATCCTGAAATATTCTGATCAGATGTCTATCATATTTTGTATCCTCTCTCTTCAAGCGATAGCCCCGCAGGATCTCTTGTTTGTGTAGGTAATTATGTACTTTCAAGATAACAGCGCGCGGGGCCTGGCGGCCATCTTGGATACGGCCTATGCGATGCACCCTTTTCAGGCAGAGGGCCCCCGCGTGGTCCGACAAGGCAAACTCCTCTTTCAGCCAGTTCTCCACTACCGTTGCGAGCATGGAGTCTCCAATCGATTCGGGTAGGCCGATCAATCGCAGGTTGCTTCGCCTGCCTCTGTTCTCAAGTTCGTCTACCTTGTCAGAGAGTGTTGTCACTGTGGTCTGCAGCTGACAAATTTGTTGTTGCAGCGGGGTGCACGTGTCTTCGAGTTCAGAGACTCTGTGTTCCAGATCTCCGGTCTGATGCGATTCCTCCGGCAGTCGCGTCTCAAAGTTTTCAATCTGCGTCGATATGCGCTCCAGTCTGGGCTCCAGCGCTTGTACTACCTCTGCCGTCAGTTGTGCAAGTTGTGAGAGCTGTGCCTCTGAGAAGGGCGGACCGCTTTTCTGCAGTTGTTGATTCGCGCCGAGATTCGCCGCTCTCGGTGGATCCTTGTCTTTCTTCGCGCTGCGTGCCGGCATGATTTTGGATGGTTTTTCAACAAACTTGTCCATCGGTGATATCGCTGACCAGTTGATGTCGTTAGCAGCTCAGAGATGAGGTAGAAACGCAAATTTTTTATCAATTTCGGGCGTTGGGCCTCGGAGAGCAGGGACACACGTCCTACTCTCTCAGTGCATCACGTGACCCCCCCCCCCCTACTGTTTTTAAGAAGATTTTCATGATCCTCACAATAGAAAGTTAAATTGTTTCACTTTTCTTGTTATAAAGAGAGAGCATTTTTTTTAGATGGTGTCTAGTTGCAGATTTCAGCTACATTTCCATTACTGTAGAAAATGATCTGCCTGGTGGAGCTAAAGCCCCTGAAAGAGTACTTTTAAGGAGGAAAAACATCCTTTATAACTATTCAACTTTTATCAAATCAGTACTACAACATATTTTTATGTAATTAAGTTTTGTGAGTATGAAAATAATTCTCATAAAGTCATTAGTGGTTAGAGTGGTGGACTTTGGTCCTGGGGAACTGGGTTCGATCCCCACTGCAGGCACAGGCAGCTTCTTGTGACTCTGGGCAAGTCACTTAACCCTCCATTGCCCCAGGTACAAATAAGTACCTGTATATAATATGTAAGCCGCATTGAACCTGCTATGAGTGGGAAAGCGCAGGGTACAAATGTAAGAAAAAAAAAGTCAGGAATTGGGAAATCCTAGCAAGCTTACCACTTAACATGCAAATACTTCACTGTATGACATCAGTTCCTGTCTGCTGTTGTAGATACCAGTACCATAATAATTTTCAAAATTCACTTGTCAGTCATGCCAATCTCTGCTCTATGGAGGTGCTTACTTGAATATTGACGTGCCAATTAGTTACACTAAGGGAATGATTTAGTAAGCTTGCATCTCCATAGACATGAAATAGGAGGGAAAAGCTTTATTGAATAGCCCGTACTGTTACAGTATACTTTGAGATTGTCTTGTCATGGGGGTTGGGGGGGGGCATAAAGATTTGTCTTCCTACCTATACTACAGTGTCAAAAGTTTCATTAACCATTTCCTAGTTGGATTAAGATTCACTATTTTGCTGTGTGGGGTGCTATTTTTATTTCTCAGAAACCAATAAGATGACAGTTTATTGTTTACATATTACATCAGTGTTGTTTACAAATGAATTATCTGCATATTAAAACCACTGGTCACATAAAACAAAGCCTGAATAAATATTAAAACAATAGAAAATAAAATTACAACCTAAACATATAAAGTGGGGATCCCTTTGTTTCGGTATAGTGTACAAACAGTATCTCATCCCAAGGTCCCACAGAACATTTATTTAATCTCTGTCTTCTCCTTTCTTCACTTAGCAAACACACTCTCTTCCCAAGAGAGCAGGTTCTCTCCAGGGGGAAGGGATATCCCTTTGAGGCCCAGGCACAGATTTCCCTGTTCACTACAAGTACTCAGAGACAGATATGGGATGCCCCAACAGACTTTACTGAAAGCTTGTGCAAAACATATCCCATAGTTGTATTGCATTGGATAAATGCTGCAGAGCAATCATCTCTCATCCTTTTATCTGTGTCTGTAACTCATTGCCAAAGTTTATGCTATTTCCTTCATTTTGATCCATTTTTGGTAGATGGTTTTTTTTTGGCTATAATAGCTTCTTTCACCTTATCTTTTACATGCTGGAAGCCATTTTATCTTCAACTTTTTTTAATTCGTGCAATACATCTAGTCTTAAATTCTTAGCCTTTTAGTTTTTATCTTACCATTTTTTTTTTTCATTTTATCATAATTTCTCTTTTGAAGATTAAATGCAAGCACAGTAGTGTTCTTTACTGCCCTCCCTCCAGTTACATTTGATTGTATTATGATCCCTATTTCTAAGTGACCCCTCTACAGTTCTTTCACGGAAAATACTGCATTCCATTAGGGACTATGGGACCGATGCAAAAAGCTTACCGTGCTTGGAAAGTTTTCTTTAGACTGGTTATAGCCTGTCTAAAACAAATGTTATTTAGCATGTAATGCGCAATGGGGTTCTGCATCCCTTTCACCATTCCCCATATCAGCTACCGACAACCCTATGCAAATGCATTGCAACGAGCTCTTTATTATTAAAATGAGCATTCTGAGCAATGCACAGACTTGAGCGCCTACCTTTTAATGTGCAAAATTTACAGCAGGTCTAGACCTGTTCTTATGGGAAGAAATCTACTTGCACTATACTGCTCCCCATGGTAGGTGCTCAGTGCATGGACCCCTGGCATGACCTGTCCCCCCCCCCCCCCCCCCCACCTCTCTAGGAGGGGCAAAGCACCAAATAAGGAGGTTTTTTTTTTTCCTTATATGGTGCTTAGACTCTCCCAGTGCATCCCAGCATGCACCGAGTAGGGGCTAAGCACTGTCATTTTGAAAAGGCGGGCCCGGAGGGAGGAGGTGTTGCTCCTGCCCTTCTGCCTTCAACTCTAGAGGTATGTGGACGGGAAGGGAAGGAGGGGGTCACTAGACTACTATGGAGATTTTTGTTAGGGGGACTTTGAGAGGGGGGTCCACTGGACCACCTGGAATTTTCTGAAAGGGGAGGAGAGGAGGGGGTTACTAGACCATCATGGAGATTTTTAGTAGGAGGGGATTTGAAAAGGGGGTCCACTAGACCACCAGGGGGTCAGTATACCACAAAGGAGTTTTTTGAGTTGTGTGGGGGATTGCTGGACTCCGGTAGACACCCTTGAAAAACTTTGTGGTGGTCTACTGTCAATTGCATTTTACAGCAGTGTCAATTGCATTGGACAGCTTCAAGTCACAAAGAGTTGACCGATGCACAAAGGGGGATCCGTGCATCTCATTTGCATGCCATCCCCTTTGTGCATTGGTTGCTGTTTGTGACTTGGTAAGTTTTCTGGTTACCTTTGTGCAACTGGCTATATGTCTACAGTAGCTGTGTCTCTCATTGGTTCCTGAACCATCTGCTCCATGAACAGTCATTTATTTCCTCTAAAATCTTTTGGGCTCATAATCAAAAGATACAAAGTCCAAAAAATGGCAGAAGGACAAGTTTCTCACATGAAAACACAACCATTTTTCCACAGCAAAAAACCCCCAAAACTATTGAAGTCCGATATTCGCTGAAAAAAAAGCACACTTTGAGAAGGGGTGTGAGAGAGGCAGTATTATGTGATGGATGTTTTTTTGCAAGTAACGGATAGCAAAACAACTTCCTGGGGCTGGAAAGAAAAACGTTGGGGGTCTTTTACCAAAGATTAACTCTCGTTATCTGCAGCAGGGCCCATAGGAATAAAATGGGACCTGCTACAGATAACTTGAGCTAACCTTTAGTAAAAGATCCCTGTTGTGATTTAGACCTCCTTTAAAAGCATCTAGGTCAAGGCCAAACTTGTCTTTGGACCCATTTGTTAATTTGCTGAGTTGGAGAGTAGAGAGGTGGAATTGGTTGTTTGTGAGAAATAGTGGAGATTTGCTGAGTAGTTTGTTACCTTTGTTTGTTTACCCCAGTTTCAATTTTTTTACCCTCACATTTCCTGACTTGCCTCCTCTGTGTCTCACCTCAAGTCCTTGCCCACACCCATCCATTGCTTTTTATCTGACCACCTACCCCCACACCTCCCATTCTACACCCCTACCTGCATGTCTTCTGTCTCTCATTGTTGCTTTGTTTGTCTAGTCCCACTTTTTCACTCTGCTGTGTGCTGCTGCTGTTTGTGTGAGGGTTATTTGCTGGGAGAGTGGGTGCTTTGTGCTGCTGCTGTGTGGTTGAGGACTGTTTGCTGGTGCTGGGAGAGTGAGTGCTGTGTACTGGTGGTGGATCTCACTAGCAGGCAGATGATCAGAAGTCCTGTGCCGTTCCAAACAGCGCTCTACAAAGTAGGCCGAAACGGCATGGACCTATACTGCCCCTATGATCATAGCTAATTGTATGTAAATATAGGTACATAATTAGCTCTGTTTGTAGGGGGAAAGTGCGGGAGGACAGTCCTCCCGCACTAGTTTGACAGGCTCAGGCTGTCAAAAGCCTGTATCTGTCAAACGAGGAAATGGAGGTCCATGGGACTCTCATACTTCCGCCATCTTCCACCCCAACCCCCCCTCCCCCAGCACAGCAACACAAGGGCCCGGGTGGGGGGGAGGGCTGGAGATCTGATCAATCCATACCTTGTGTTGCTGGAGGAGGGAGTAGCACAGTCCCTCCTTGTCTGGTGCTGCCTTCAAAATGGCGGCACCCTGCCCTGTCCAGTACATCCTGGGATGCTCTGGGCATATGGTAGGGAAGCACAACCCATTGGGCAGGACGCCGCCATTTTCAAGGCGGCGCCAGATGAGGAGAGAGTGTGCTACTCCCTCCTCTAGGACAAGGTATAAGGGGGGAGGGCTCAGCTAGGTCACCAGGGAAACTCGGGGTTTGGATGGCAGCCAACGTAGGCCACCAGGGTTTACTTTTTTGGTTGTTGGGAGGGTTAGGGGGGCTGGAGGTCTGCTTGGACCTCCTGCCCTCCGTGTTGCTGTGCTAGGTGGGCACTAGCCACCAGAGCCTGGACTGCTTGTGGGGGGTTGGGGGGGGCTGCTAGCATGCAAATGTATGCTGGACAGGGGTCCTCATTCTCCCCAATGCTCTACAAACTCTAACGCCATCTCTGAGCTGGCGTAGGGTTTGCTGCAGGAGCAGCACCACTGATTGGTGCGCTGCCCACTGAACATTGGTGGTACCCTATTTAGAATGTATTTGCATGCTTGTTGCGTTCAGAGCTGGCGAGCATGTTTTTGCATGTGCCTTCAAACATGCCGTAGTAACACCACTCCTAAAGAAACCCTCATTGGACCCTACCTGGCCCTCCAACTATCGCCCCATCTCCCTCCTCCCTTTCCTATCCAAGATGCTTGAACGTGCTGTTCACCATTGTTGCCTCAACTTCCTATCATCTAAAGCAATTCTTGATCCACTTTAATCTGGCTTTCGCCCCCGTAATTCAACCGAAACGGCGCTTACTAAAGTCTCCAACGACCTGCTCCAGGCCAGATCCAATGGGCTTTATTCTATCCTCATCCTTCTTGATCTATCTGCTGCTTTTCACACAGTCGATCACAGCTTACTCCTCAATACGCTATCCTCGCTTGGTTTTCAAGGCTCTGTTCTTTCTTGGTTTTCTTCTCATCTCTCCAAAAGTACTTTTAGCGTATACTCTGGTGGATCCTCCTCCTCCTTCTATCCCGCTGTCAGTTGGTGTACCTCAGGGATCTGTCCTGGGATCTCTACTCTTCTCCATCTCTACTTCTTCACTTGGTACTCTGATCTCATCCCATGGTTTACAGTGTCATCTTTACGCCTACAACTCCCAGATCTACCTCTCTACACCAGAAATCTCAGCAGGCATCCAGGCCAAAGTTTCAGCCTGCCTGTCTGACATTGCTGCCTGGATGTTTTACCGCCATCTGAAGCTAAACATGACCAAGACTGAGCTTCTTATCTTTCCACCTAAACCGACCTCTCCTCTCCCCCCATTCTCTATTTCTGTGGATAATACGCTCATCCTTCCGGTCTCATCAGCACGTAACCTTGGGGTCATCTTCGACTCCTCCCTCTCCTTCGCTTCACATATTCAACAGACTGCTAAAACCTGTCGTTTCTTCCTCTATAACATCACCAAAATTCGCCCTTTCCTCTCTGAGTATGCAACCAGAACCCTCATCCACACTCTTATCACCTCCCGCTTAGACTTGCTTCTCACAGGTCTCCCACTGAGCCATCTCTCTCCTCTTCAATCTGTTAAATATTCTGCTGCACGACTAATATTCCGCCAGTGTCGTTATACTCGTATTAGCCCTCTCCTCAAGTCACTTCATTGGCTCCCTATCCGTTTCAGCATTCAGTTCAAACTCCTCTTACTGACTTACAAATGCATTCACTCTGCAGCTCCTCAGTACCTCTCCACTCTCATCTCTCCCTACACTCCTCCCCGGGAACTCCGCTCATTGGCAAATCTCTCTTATCTGCACCCTTCTCCTCCACTGCTAACTCCAGACTCCGTTCCTTCTGTCTTGCTGCACCGTATGCCTGGAATAAACTTCCTGAGCCGGTACGCCAAGCCTCGTCTCTGGCCATCTTCAAATCTAAGCTAAAAACCCACCTCTTCGATGCTGCTTTTAACTCCTAACCCTAACCCTTCAACTGTCCCCTATCCCTGATATGTCCTGTCTGTCCTAACCCTTATCCCTTACTTGTCCTGTCTGTCTGTCATAATTAGATTGTAAGCTTTATCGAGCAGGGTCTGTCTCTCCATGTTCAAGTGTGAAGCGCTGCGTACGTCCGATAGCGCTATAGAAATGATAAGTAAGTAGTAGTAGTAGTGCTTGCTGGCTCTGATCATCAGTCAGGAGCAAATGTGGGTGCTAGTACGGTGCTATTGGCCTCTAGCACCCGTGTTTTCTTCTGATCATCAGGGCCTAGGTGTAGTAGGTTGAGGTGTCACTGGGTTGTACCTGTGGTGGTGAAACACTTGCATGTCAGTCATGGATGTACTGAATGATATTGTGGCTGACGCTTTGCTGGATGTGGATGGAAGTCCCAGAAGAAATACTCTTATCTGAGAGTATTTAGGCCCAGGACCTGCTTCCTGGACCTCACTGACCAAGAATGCCTTACTAGGTACTTGTTTGATAGGACTGCCATTCAGCACCTCTGTGACCAGCTACAAGCCATCCTCCAGGTCTGGTCACACAGGAATAATCCAGTGCCAGTCTACCTTAAGGTCATAGCTTTCCTGGCCTTTCTTGCCACTGGCACTTTTCAGTCAGTGCTAGCAATCAATAAACGGCTCACCCAACCCGCCATCTCCGTCTTGTCCAGTTCCTCAATGCCTTCTTCACCCACACCTCACAGTATATTATCTTTCCCACTACTGCCCAGGCCCTCCAGAATGACATGACTCAGTTCTACTCCATAGAGAAAGCAAAGATACATACCTGTAGCAGGTATTCTCCGAGGACAGCAGGCTGATTGTTCTCACAAACCCACCCACCTTCCCTTTGGAGTTGTTTGTTATTTGCTTTTTGATTAAACTGAGTGGGAACGCTCATGCAACGGGCGTGAAGTTGTCTGCGCGGTGCACGCGGTTCGTGTGCTAGAAGGCTCTGGCAAAACTTTTTAAATTTTGCTGTAGAAAAATTTGCCGTTTCCTGGGCCGCCGTGGACGCCGACCCACATGTGAGAACAATCGTCCTGCTGTCCTCGGAGAATCCTGCTACAGGTATGTATCTTCGCTTTATTGGACTAGCCTAATACATTTTTTATTAGCTTTCAGAGGCCAAAACCTCCTGACCTGAGGAAGGAAGTGTTGATCTCTGAAAGCTAGTCAGAAATGTATTAAAATTAGTCCAGTATAAAGGTATTACCTTATTTTTCATTTTATGTTTTATTTTTATTTATTAACCTTTATTAACATTTTTTTTTAATTTTCATGAAGTCTTTATTGATAAATATTATACAAAATCGAAAACATAACATATCATGCAGATCACATTACATTCCATTTAGGCAGATTACCAGTCTCTGGGAATGTAGCGAACAAATTGTACTAAACATGGTAATACTCCCACTGCGAACCTAAGGAACACAACTTACTGCATTAGTGCGATTATAGAACTAATCAGGATAACTACTACTACTACTACTATTTAGCATTTCTATAGCGCTACAAGGCATACGCAGCGCTGCACAAACATAGAAGAAAGACAGTCCCTGCTCAAAGAGCTTACAATCTAATAGACAAGAAATAAAGTAAGCAAATCAAATCAATTAATGTGAACAGGAAGGAAGAGAGGAGGGTAGGTGGAGGCGAGTGGTTACAAGTGGTTACGAGTCAAAAGCAATGTTAAAGAGGTGGGCTTTCAGTCTAGATTTAAAGGTGGCCAAGGATGGGGCAAGACGTAGGGGCTCAGGAAGTTTATTCCAGGCGTAGGGTGCAGCGAGACAGAAGGCGCGAAGTCTGGAGTTGGCAGTAGTGGAGAAGGGAACAGATAAGAAGGATTTATCCATGGAGCGGAGTGCACGGGAAGGGGTGTAGGGAAGGACGAGTGTGGAGAGATACTGGGGAGCAGCAGAGTGAATACATTTATAGGTTAGTAGAAGAAGTTTGAACAGGATGCGAAAACGGATAGGGAGCCAGTGAAGGGTCTTGAGGAGAGGGGTAGTATGAGTAAAGCGACCCTGGCGGAAGATGAGACGGGCAGCAGAGTTTTGAACCGACTGGAGAGGGGAGAGGTGACTAAGTGGGAGGCCAGCAAGAAGCAGATTACAGTAGTCTAAACGAGAGGTGACAAGGGTGTGGATGAGGGTTTTGGTAGAGTGCTCGGAAAGAAAGGGGCGGATTTTACGGATGTTGTAAAGAAAGAAACGACAGGTCTTGGCGGTCTGCTGGATATGAGCAGAGAAGGAGAGAGAAGAGTCAAAGATGACCCCAAGGTTTCGAGCTGAGGAGACAGGGAGAATGAGAGAGCCATCAACAGAAATAGAAAATGGGGGGAGCGGGGAGGTGGGTTTGGGGGGGAAAATGAGAAGCTCGGTTTTGGTCATATTTAATTTCAGGTGGCGTTGAGACATCCAGGCAGCAATGTCAGACAAGCACGCTGAAACTTTGGTTTGGATGCAAGGTGAGATATCAGGGGTAGAAAGGTAGATTTGGGAGTCATCAGCATAGAGATGGTAGGAAAAGCCATGGGATGAGATTAATGAACCAAGGGAAGAAGTGTAGATAGAAAAGAGGAGGGGACCAAGAACAGAACCCTGAGGTACGCCGACAGGCAGAGGGATAGAAGTAGAAGAGGATCCACCAGAGTGAACACTAAAGGTGCGGAGGGAGAGGTAGGAAGAGAACCAGGAAAGGACAGAGCCCTGGAATCCAAGTGAGGACAGGGTATCGAGAAGTATGCTGTGATCGACAGTGTCAAAAGCAGCGGAAAGACCAAGAAGAATGAGGATGGAATATTGACCTCTGGATTTAGCCAGTAATAGGTCATTGGAGACTTTAGTAAGTGCAGTTTCGGTTGAGTGGAGAGGGCGAAAACCAGATTGTAATGGGTCAAGAATAGCATGTGAGGAGAGAAAATCAAGGCAGCGGCGGTGAACAGCACGCTCAAGTAATTTGGAGAGAAAAGGAAGGAGGGAGATGGGTCGGTAATTAGAGGGACAAGTAGGGTCAAGTGAAGGCTTCTTAAGGAGAGGTGTGACCACAGCATGTTTAAAGGCAGCAGGGACAGTCGCAGTGGAAAGTGAGAGGTTGAGAATGTGACAGATAAAAGGAATAAGAGTAGGAGAGATGGCATTAAGAAGGTGGGTGGGAATGGGATCAGAGGAACAGGTGGTACATTTTGAGGAAGAAAGGAGAAGTGTAGTTTCCTCAATAGTAACTTCAGGAAAGGAGGAAAGGGAATGAGGGGAAGGAGAGAGAGGGAACGGACTAGTGGAGGGAGAGCTGGTGAGGTAGAGAAAGCAAGGTTTATCTTTTGAACCTTGTTGTGAAAGAATTCAGCAAGGGTCTGAGGAGATAATGAAGGGGGAGTTGGGGGAGGGGGCACCTTGAGGAGAGAGTTCAATGTGGTGAAGAGAAGTCGAGGATTAGAGCCAAGAGAGTTGGTCAGTTGGATATAATAATCCTGTTTGGCACGTAAAAGAGCAGATTGGAAGGAGGTCAGCATGAACTTAAAGTGTAAGAAATCAGCATACCATACCAAAACTTCAGTCTTTATAATTTTTTAATATTCCCCTACCCCAAAGAACCTTATACCATCCCCCTTCCTGCTCTCCCCTCCCCCCCCCCATCTGACACCACCTTAACCAGAGACATCAATGAATTTATACATGAAGGGTGAAAGGATCCCAGATCTTATGCCATCTACACAATTGGTTGCGTCTTTCCGCTAATAATCTTTCCATCTCGCAAACATGCCTCAGTTTTTGAATTCACCAAGTTATCGGTGGAGTTTTAGACTGCTTCCAGTGAGCAGCAATTACAACTCTGGCAGCGTTTATGGCCTGCTTCAGGAAGATTTCCTGGACGCAAGAAAGACCCGCAACACCTGCAGAGAACAAGAAGACGGTCGGGCTCCAGGGTATCTGGCATCTCATCCAAGTCTGCAGTCTGCTACGTATCGATTTCCAATAAGCACCAACCCTCCTACATGTCCACCACAAGTGTCCTGCTGTACTCTTTACCCCACAGCCTCGTCGTTGTGGGATAAATGCGCTGAAGACGCTCAGGAGTCAAACACCACCGATATAACACCTTCACCGCATTCTCCTTAAACGGTACATGAGGCGACACTCCCACCGCGGCCCACTCCATTCTCTCCCACATCGCCTCCTCCAGTTCCATGCCGAGCTCTCTCTGCCAACTCTTCCTATGGAGTGTGTGGATCGGTGACTGCCTATTAACAATGTGATAAAGGCGCGATATCAGACCACTTGTCTTGGGTGGGCCCTCACAGATGGCCTCTAGTGTTTATTGTTCTCTGGACACTACCTCCCAAACTGCCCGTGTCTGAAGGAAAGAAGTTAGTTTATAGGCATACTGGTTAGCCCCCAATTATCGGAAATTTCTCAAGAGCCTCTGACTAGGACAATAGCTTCTCTCCCTCATACAGTTGACCCCACATGTGTAAGCCTCCTGCGTGCCAACTTGTGAATATTCCTTTTGTCATGCCCGGGTTATAGGCTATGGGGGAAAGACGAGAGAGTGTAATGCGTCGATGTGGAAACATACTATCCCAATTTGAGAGGGTGACATAAATAGAAGGACACAAACCCCCTTCCAGAGACCTGAACGAACTTGGGAGCCACATAAGAGCCCCCAGTGGTCTTGCACCCAGAGTGTATTGTTCTATCTGTACCCATTGCCGATCTGGGTAGTCTTGAAACCATTCCACTGCCGCGCGCACCTGGACTGCTGTATAATACCAGGCCAGATTGGGCACTCTCAACCCACCTCTCTTCCTATTCTGATACAGTACCAAGCGTGCCATTCGCGGGCGTTTTCCCGCCCAAATAAAGCGCATAATACGGTCCTGTAATTTTGCTAAAAATTTTTGGGGCATTTTGAGTGGGAGGGCCTGAAAGAGGTATAGCAGACGTGGCAAGACATTCATCTTTACTGTTGCTATTCGACCAAACCAGGAGAGGTCAAGATTGCCCCATTTACCCAAATCGTCAATGATAGCCCCCCCCCCCCCAAGCAGGGCCGGTCTTAGCAAGTGCGGGGCCCTATGCAGACCAATTTGATGGGGTCCCACCCTAGCCCTGCCCCCATCTAACCGCCCCCACCTAGCTCCAGGGCCGGCTACCCCTCCCTCCGAGCTCCCTGGCTGCTCCCTCTGAGCTCCAAGGCCCCCAGCTCCAGGGCTTCCCCCCCTAGGGCTCCCAGCTCCAAGGCCCCCTCCCTCCCGGTCATTTTTTAACACCCCCTCCAAAATCCAGTACTAGGTATGCCGAGAATACAAAACACTCAGGACCTATTGAGCAATTCTACCATACCATAAGCAGTCATTTCTACTAGTCACAGAAGGAAAAGGAAAGCATCTTAAACACTACAGTGAGCACTAGAACATCAATTCACCTATTGTAAAATAAAACCAGACAGTACAGATCGTCGATCCTGCACAGTCAATGCCAACTGAAAGCCATGTCTTTTTCACAAACACAGATACACCCTAATCCACTATAGAATAAGTAGTAATATTTAAACTTTCTATTTAGACAAAAATTAAACTGAACCCCCAAGATGCCAGACTCCGCATACAATTCAACACCACAGAAACAGAAAATGACCCCTAGTACTGTGCAAAATATAAAGACAGCAGATGTAAATTTGAAAAAACTAACAAATACCAATCACCACTTTACAAATTAACAAATAGAAATAAAACAAATACAGAAAATAAAATAATACCATTTTATTGGACTAATACATTTGGCTTCCAGAGGCCAAAATCTCCTTCCTCAGGTCAATACAGTATAGTACTGTTACAGTATCCTATCCTGACCTGAGGAAGGGGGTTTTCTTCTCTGAAAGTTAAGTCAAAATGTATTAAAATTAGTCCAATAAAAAGATTACCTTATTTACATGTTCTATTTATTAACACAGCTACAATACTATATCCTAAAGCAAAAAAATAAAAATATATATTTTATTTACAGTTTGTTGTCTCTGGTTTCTGCTTTCCTCATCTTCTTTTCACTGTCTTCCTTCCATCCAGCATCTGTCATCCAGTGTCTGCCCTCTCTGCTGTCCCCTCCATCCAATGTCTGCCCTCTCTCCCTGCCCCTTCCATCCACATCTGCCCTCTATCTCTGCTCCTTCCATGATCCATCCATCATCTGTCCCTTTCTGCCCTCTCTCTCTCCCCCATCCATTCACTGTCTGCCCTTTCTATCCCTGCCATCCACTGTCTGCCCTTTCTCTTTGCCCCTTCAATCCACAATTTGACCTCCCTCTCCCATCCATCCAGGGTTTGCCCTCCCTCTCGCTACCCCATCCAGGCTCTGCCCCTCTCTCTGCCCCTTTTTCAGTCCCCCATTTCAGCCCCAGCCCTTTTCTCCCATCAGTCCCGAGCTTCAGCCCCCCAGCCACTTCTCCCTATCCCATTTTCAGCCTCCAGTCCCAGTACTAGCCCCCTTATCCCACCTACCCTCCTTTTCAGCCCCCAGTTCCAGCCCCCTTCATCCACATGCCTTGTATTAGGGCCCCCTTTTCAGAACCATTCTCCCACCTGACCCACACATGCCCCATTTTCCCACCAGCCCCAGGCATGGCCCCCATTTTCCCATATGGCCCCTTCTCAGACCCCAGTGCCTGCCCCCTTCTCCCATCCGAGAACCCCCTCCCCAGTCCCCTTCTCCCATCCAAGAACACCAGTCCCCTCCCCACCCGTCCCCTTTAACCATCCAAGAACCCCAGTCCCCTCCCCACCCGTCCCCTTTAACCATCCAAGAACCCCCTCCCCACCCCCTTCTCCCATCCGTGAACCCCCTCCCCACCCGTCCCCTTCTCACATCCGAGAACTCCCTCCTCAGTCCCCTTCTCCCATCCAAGAACCCCCTCCCCACGCCTTCTCCCATCTGTGAACCCCCTCCCCACCTCAGGTTTAGAAATGTTAAGTAGTAGTCTCCTTCCCATTTGAGAACCCCCTCCCCACCCTTCCCCCACCTGAGAAACCCCACGCCACACACCCTTCTCCCATCTGAGTCTCCCCCCCCCCAACCTACCTACTAGCTTTGTTCTCCTGCCACTCACCACCCTCACTGGCTTTAAAAATAGAATTTGGAAGCGCCAGAGGGACAGGCAGAGCCTTGTCTGCCCTCCCTGCTACTAAAAATGTCTTCGATGTCGTCATTGGGCCTTCTCACATTGAGTCCCGCCCACCCTCGCGGTAATTGGAAGTTACCTCAGAGAAGGGCGGGACTCAATGTGAGAAGGCCCAACGACGACGTCGAAGACATTTTTAGTAGCAGGGCAGACGGGAGGCGCTGCCTGTCACTCCGGCGCTACCAAATTCTTTTTTTAAAGGTAGGACAGGGTGGGAGCAGCGGATGCAGGGCACCCCCCCACCCGCTGACATCCGGGGCGGACCGCCCCCACCACTCCGCCATCGTGCGCCATCCGAGGGAGGGAGGGAGGACTGGAACTCAGGCGGTCAGGGCGACCTTAGGCGCACCGCGCCCTATGCGGCCGCCTCGCCTTAAGACCGGCCCTGCCCCCAAGCCTTTGTAGTTTACCATGAAAAGGTCCGCAAGGCAGGCCGTCAAATTGACCCCCAAATAACGAATACTCTTAGTAGCCCACCTAAATTCAAAGGAGGATTGCAACGTTCCCACAAGCTCCCCCTGGAGAGTCATATTCAAGACTTCCGACTTAGACATGTTCACTTTAAAGCCCAACACAGTCGAATAATCCTCTATCTCCCGGAGAAGCTCAGGGAAAGTGGACAAAGGGCGAGTAACAAACAACAACACATCATCCGCGAAAAGTGATAGTTTATGGTCTCTCCCATCTATAGAGAGTCCCGAGTCCCGAGATATTTGGATTAGTTCTAAGCCTAGTTGCGAATGGTTCCATAACCATTGCAAACAGCAGGGGTGACAGGGGACAACCCTGTCTGGTACCCCTATATAAAGGGATCATTGCAGAGTTGCCCCCATTAACTCGAATACAAGCTTTAGGGGAGCTATAGAATACTTGAATCCACCCGCAGAACTGCGGTCCTATCCCAAAGGCTTCCATCACTTTGTACACGAAGGCCTTTTCAGCGTCTAAGCTAAGAAGGCACAGGGGCTTCTTCATTTTTTTTTAGCTAGATACATTAAATTGACCACTTGCCTGGTATTATTTGCTGCTTTCCTATATGGGACGAAGCCCACCTGATCGGGGTGGATAATAGCTAGAAGCAGAGGTCCCAGTCGGTTAGCCAGAACCTTAGCTAATATTTTGACATCTGCATTCAAGACAGAAATAGGGCGATAAGACCCGCACTCAGTAGGATCTTTATTCGGTTTGGGCAATACCGCAATCCATGCTTCCAACATGGAGGCGGGTAAATCCTCCTCTTTCCCTATTAGGTTAAACAGGTCAGCTAATAGCGGGGCCAATTCAGGGGCGTATTTCTTATAGAATTTGCTAGGGAGCCCATCCAGCCCCGGTGATTTACAAGAAGGCATGTGTTGGATGGCTTTTTGTATCTCAACCGGAGTGACCGGTGCATCAAGTGTGATCCTCTGCTGATTTGTCAAAGAAGCTAGGTCACTCTCAGCTAGATATTCTAGAATAGAGTCTACAGAGGAGTTGGACTCCCACGCATATAACTCCTGGTAAAATTTGCCAAAGCGTCGCCTTATAGCTGCAGCTGTGTTCAACAACTCACCCTTCTTGTCCCTAATATGAGTGACTGCTCGGTCCACCTTTCGCCTGCGCAGCTTTATAGCCAGAAGACGTCCTGCTTTGTTGGTAAATTCATATGATCGAACCTTATTTCTGGTTTGTATCCAGCTTAATTGCTCAGAGTAAATAGAATCCAGCTGAAGCCTCTGCCCGCACAGTTCCTCTAAAACAACCAAGGAACCACTCAACTTATGCTGAGCCTCAAGGATCCGTATCCTTTCGAGGCACTGTGCCAGCTGGGCCCTACGGACTCTCGCTCACTTACTGGCAATCTGTATAAAGTAACCTCTCGATACCGCCTTCATAGTGTCCCATACAACACTAAGAGGGGGGCCCGACTTCATATTGAGCTCCAAGTACTCCTTCAAGACCTTCCTACAGCCCTCCACCACCTCCCCCTCCTGCAATAAATCTGTATTGAGCGTCCACCTTTTCTCCTTGACCTCAGCTCTAATGGTGGGCAAGGTAACCCAAACTGGGGCATGATCAGAAATGGTCGCATTGCCAATTCCTGCTGTCGGGCCTCTCTCAGCAAGAGTAACATCAAGAAAGATGTAATCAATGCGTGAATATGACTTATGTACGGGAGAGAAGAATGTATAGTCCCTCATAGTCGCATGACTTAGTCTCCAGATGTCCAAGGCTCCCAGCGAGTAAACCAAAGAGCCCAAGGCCATAGAGTCCCTAGAAGCCAACCGTTGTGAACTCCCAGACCTATCTAGTGCCCAGTCCATGGCTTCATTAAAATCCCCCCCAAAATCAGAGAGCCCTGAGTGAATGTGGCTAGAGTATTCTTTACTTTAGTGTAAAAGGATTCCTGACGTTCATTTGGTGCATATATGGATGCAAGGGTAAGGACCACGTGGTCTATGACTATATGCAAAAACAAAAAGCACCCCCCCCCCCCCCCCCCGGGTCACGTTTGATATTCAAAATTTGGACCGTTAGGGATTTGTGAAACAGCACCACCACACCCCGCTTTTTGGAACCATCAGCAGAAGAGGCAAAAAAGGCACTGGGGTAGTCCGGGTGGGAGAGAAGCCGCTCATGCACTCTGCGTAGATGAGTCCCCTGCAGCAGGACAATATGAGGTTTTAACTGCTGCAACTCCTTAAACAGTTTTTGCCTTTTCTGAGGCATGTTCAGACCCTTCACATTATATGATAAAATCTTAAGACCTGTGCTCATTACTGGGATATTAAACCATTTTTATCCAGCATACCAAGTCCATCTCTGTCATGTACATATGTTCCCTGATACCAGTGGTGCCCCTTGCCCTCCCTTGCCACCCTTCCCCCTGTCCATTTCCCCCTACCCTCCCTAATCCCCACCTTCCTCCCTAATCTAACACCAACTACAAGGCACATGCCCTTGCAGTGGGAAAAGAGAAAGCGACCCACTAACCCCCACACAGCCCAGCCCCCACCCGAATTGCCCCGCTTTTCCACCAGGATTTATGACCTTCATTCCCTTCCGGATTCATTCATCCGCATACTTAACCCCAACAAATCAACCAACCCCTTGGCCCACTCCCACCCTATGACCCATACAACTTTACAACAACATACATAACATTTCCCCCCACCTGTGCTACCACTCATTAACATCTATTAGATAAGGGTCCTAAGTTCCCTGATGCAGAAAAAACATTGAATCTGAAAAGTTGGCATCATTTGGTACGCCTAACTTCTTTACCAACCATTAGCACTGAAATAGTCATTGTCCCTCTTGCCTCCCTGGAGAAAGGAGGCCTCAGATAAAGCATACCAACCCGACTACCTCAGCAGGTCAGGTTGCCTCCACCGTCGCCTTCCGTTTCGAATTATTCTGTTTAGAAGTTGTAGGGATCCACTGCCAGTTTTGAAGCTTCGCCTTCGTGGCAGACACTAGGTCACCTGGAGGCTTACTTGTTTTCACCAGGCCCGCCGCATGTAGTGATGACCAGGCTTCGATCAGCGATGTAACTCTATTTTTTGCTCCTTGCAGCGTAAAATTCAGAGAGAAAGGAAAGCCCCAACGGTAGGCGATTTGTTCCTTAGTTAAAATGTCCAGAGCCAGTTTCATAAGACGTCTCTGCTGTAAGGTGAACTGCGAGAGATCTTGAAACCCAGTTATTTTGGCCCCTCCAAATTCCAAATCAGGCTTTTTCCTTGCGCAGTTAAGCAGTTGTTCCTTAACTTCATATGGGTGGAACCGAGTGATGATGTCCCGTGCTCTGTTCTCCTGCCGCTGGCCAAGGGATCTGTGCGCTCTGTCTTTCTCTATCTGCACTGCTCCAGCCTCAGCCCCCAGCAGAGAAGCGCAGAGTGTTTGTACAATTTGCGGTACATCCTCGGTCTTGCCACCCTCTGGGACTCCACGAAATCTAAGGTTATTCCTTCTTCCCCTATTTTCGAGGTCGTCAAGCTTATATGTAAGCTCAGCATTCTTTTGATCCAGCGCTTGAAGCTGGGCCTCGTGCGAGAGCAGGGATTCAGAGTGTTCTTCCAACTTTGCTTCTGCATCTTCCACTCTGTTCCCCAACTCGCGCAGATCAGCACTAAGGGTCTCCATTCGATCCAGGATCTCATCTTTTGAGCTTTTTATGTCGTCTTGAATCCCGGAAAACAGCTGGCGAAGTTCACCCGTGACTCCTTTAGGTTTTGCATGCGGCCTCCGCGACTCCGCCATCGACAACGCGGAATCGGAGTCTGACTGAGACGCCCGCGCCATTACCTCGTAGCGTTTAGCGGTTTTACTCGTCCCGCTGCCAGCTGACTTCCCCAAGTCCTTAAGTTGCGCCGAAGATGATTTGCTCATTCTACAGCCAAAGAAGAGCAGTAAGGAACGCTTCTGGCGATGTTAAAGTGGCTGGTGACTGCTTTTTAAAGCTTTTTTATATATCGGGGATCGGGCGCTAGAAAACTAGGCTGCCATTGATAGCGGTGACGTCACTTCCTCCTTTATTAACATTTTTTATACCTTTGTTATCTGGCCATTTATTTTTTCTAATTATGTTGGTCCCAGTCTCTGCTTTCTGCTTTCCTTTGACTTCTCTTAATTCCCTTACCAAGGTTTCCTGTCCATTTGTCATTTTTATCTTTTCTCCTTTTCCTTTCTGTTCAATTTATTTTTTCTGCCTCTGTCCAGATTTAATTCATTTTTACTATCCCGTCTTTAATTTCCTTCTTTTTACTTTGTTTTCCTACAGCCTTTCATCTTTCCCTCACCCTTGTTACATAGTAACATAGTAAATGACGACACATAAAGACCTGTACTGTCCATCCAGTCTACTACTACTACTTGCCAGTTCTCCCCTGTATTCCTTCTTATTCTCCAGTCTTTCTCTAACTCTATCCTCTCCCCCCTTTCCATCCAGCATCTCCCTTCTTTCTTTCTCTCTCCATCCTTCCATCCAGCGTCTACCCTTTTTCACTCCCCATCTTTCCATCCAGCGTCTTCCCTCTTTCACGCCCCATCCTTCCACCATGTCTCCCTCTCTACCATTTTCCATTTTGCTTGTCACCCTCTCTCTCCATATTTCCATCCAGCATCTCTCTCCCCATCCTTCCATCTAGCATCTCCCCCTTTCTCTCCCTACCCTTCTATCCAGTATCTTACTTCTTTCTTTCCCTCCCTCCTTCGAGCCAGCAGCTCCCCTCTTTCGCTCTTCATCCTTCCAGCCAGCATCTCCATTCTCGCCAACTCTTTTCCATCCAGCATCTCCCCTCTTTTTCTCCTCATCGTTCTACTCATCATTTCTCCCCCCCCTTCCATTCAGCATCTCCTGCCTCTCTCTCCCCCCCCCCCCCAAAAAAAAATGTGGTATCTTCTGTTTCCTTCCTTCTATGGTACCTTCTGTTTCCTTCCTTCTATAGTATCTTCTGTTTCCTGTGGACATTGCTGCTTCTCTCGACGAGCAGCAAGTGCAGCAAAACAAGAAGAAGCAGGTATCAGGCTGCAGTATTCAGCCATGTTGTCGCCTCTGCCAGTCCCCTGTCCTGGAACGGGAATTTGACGTCAGAGGGTGCAAGGGACCAGCAGAACTGACAGCACATGCCTTAAGGCTGCGGTCCCATGCTATGTTCTTGTTGTTTTGCTGCTGTTCGTTGGGAGAAGCAGCAGCAGTGGTGGTAGTGGTTCACCCGGAAAATTTCCCTCTTTGGCGGGAGTACCAAAGCAAGAGTCTCCCGCTGAATGCGGGAGATTTGGCAGGTCTGCGAATCATGTACCCATCACCCAGTCCCTCTCCCCCTTACATCTCCTTTTTCTTCCAGTCACAGATGAATTCTCTCTCCTAGGCAATAACCCCTTTCAATTCACTTACCTCTTCCTATTCCTCTCCCCATAGTGCCATTCCCAGTGCATGTCCCCATGATCTAGCTCCCCTCTCCTTAACGCTGCTCTCTGCCACCTCCAGCTCTTCAAAGTTGCATTCTGTCTCCCAGCCAGTAACCCTTTTCAAACTTCTTCACCCCTTCCTAACCCCTCAATTACTGTTCTAGTATTTCTGTCCTTTTTACCTTAACTGCTAAACATTATTGTGGCAACACATGTAAAATTGTCATGCCAATAAAGTTATGTGACTCAGGCCTCTTTCAGTGTCTATCTGTTGCTCTTATTCCTCTCCATTGGCAACTGCTGGGAGGAAGTGCCCTTACTCTTGTTTACAGCAGGACATAACTCTCATATGTGGGTGACGTCACCGATGGAGCCCTGGTGCAGATGCTGCATTCTGTGTCTTCCAGAAGACTGTGACAGACTTGCACTGCTAACATTCAAGTGCCTTTCCATCTGCCTCACTCACACAAGACCAACAGTTTTCATTTCTCCACGGAGCAGTGAAGACCTATCTTCAATCGCTCATGTGAGTTTTTCTCTTCACAGAAATTTTTTGCTTTCCTGCCTCTTGTTTTCACTCAGAATAGCGCAGGACTCCCATTTGATTAAGTTTGCTTCTCTCTCCTGTTGCTTTTTAAAAACTTTTTCGCAGCTCACGGTCTTGTTATGCCTAAGCTCCTAGCTGGGACTTTAAAAAGAAAACAATTGTTTGATAATTGAGACATTTGATTTCACTGCAGCTATTTTTCCTGTGATGTCTCAAAACCCTGCCAGTGGGATTAAACAGTGCACAGACTGTGTTAGGATCATATCTGTGACATGATCCGCATGACATGTGCCTAACCTGTCTGAGCCCTGGCCATAAGCCCTCTCATTACTCAAATGGAAAAGAGAACTAAAAACGTCAGGAGGCCCCATGTGAGAAGCTTTTCGGCATGCAGAAGTCTGGTACATTGACATCCGCATCGAAAGCATCGGTCCCCATGTCTTCAGGAGCTGCACCAGATGCCTCAACGGGTATCATCAGTAGCACCCATTTTGGCTGAGCATCCTCAGACTCAGCTTGGATTTTGCATCATCCTTGTCGGCACCAAAGGATTCCAATGCTGGGCACCGAGGGAAGGTGAAGAAGCCACCAGTATTGGTCCTCTTCGAAGCAGGGTGCCAGGAACTCAGGTTGCCAGTACCCCAGAATTGTCAGCACAGAAAGAATCACTCCCTCTGCATAGAAGAGGTGCTAATACGACAGTCTCCCCAAAGCTGGGACCCTACCACCGATTTGGCACCGACATCTTCATAAACTGCCTCCACACCGGCACCAGCTCTGACCCTGTCTTTACCGATGCCTGCCCTCAAAGAGCAGCTCCAGGTCATGTTACAAGAGGAGCTGGGGCAGATCCTGGATCTGCTGAGGCATTTTGGGTGCTTGCACCAACTATGGTGCCACTCCAGCCCACCTTGGAGATCCATGCCCTGCCTGTCAGCCTTTAATAGACACCAGTGCCTCACTGGGCATCGGGGCTGGCACTGACCAATGCGGTGCTCCTTTCATGCCCATTGGGGAAGGAAGCAACCCCAGAGTCCAGGGGAGGACCTACACCTTGGCACTCTCACCCAGAACCTGGCCCTGTGCCCAGTAGACTGAGGCAGGCACATACTCAGACTTCCCACAAGAAATATTTGCTGAGTTGGAGTCAGACCATTCCTGGGAATCTGAGGTTGCACCAGAGGACATCTCGGGTCCCTTAGCCTACCTTCAAACCTCTCTCCACCACAAAAGAGGAGGAAGGTTTCCCTTGGAGGAACTCTCCTTTGTTAGGCTGTTGAAGGAAATGGCAGAGGTCTTTCTTTTTTATTTTTTAAATGTCTTTATTGGAGAGTGACACATGTAACATAGGAATAGATGTAGAGTAGCAAATTGCATAACAAGAAACAGTAATGCAAGAACAGAAACAATCTCATCATAAGTCACTCAATTTTTCACTTTAGTACCCCTCCATCCCTCCCCTCCCCTCCCCATTCCCGTGCTGACTTAGGTAAGTGATAATTGCTTTTGTAAATAGTCTTCTCCGAGGACAAGCAGGCTGCTTGTTCTCACGACTAGGTTGACGTCCACGGCAGCCCCTCAAACCGGAAGAAAATCTCGCGGGAGGTCCCGCACATGGGGCACGCCCACCGCGCATGCGCGGCCGTCTTCCCGCCCGTGCGCGACCGCTCCCGCTCAGTTTTTTCGATTTTCGTGCTGGAGAGAGACACGTTTTCGTCCCTCTCTGTGTCAGCCCCAGTAAACCATTTTGCGGCCTAGTCCGCTATTTCTTTTGATTCTACGCGCGTTCGAGCGCCTTTTTCTTCCTTTCATTAAAAAAAAAATTCCCTTTCGTCGAGTTTTCTATATTGTTTCGCTTCGTACGATTCCTTTATTTTCGTGGTGTTACTTTTTACCGCCACCATCGACGGTTTTGACTTCGCTGACGCGATTTTTCTGTCGATGTCCTCGAAGGTCCCGAGCGGATTCAAGAAGTGTGGTCGGTGCAGCCAGCAGATCTTGCAGACCGATCCTCACGCATGGTGTCTCCAGTGCCTCGGTCCGGAGCATAATTCCAAGGCGTGCACCTTGTGACTCAGCTTGAAAAAGCGGACGCAGGTGGCGAGGCAAGTTCTTTGGGACCGTCTTTTTGGAACTTGCACCAGCCCTTTGACGTCGACGGCCGGGACTTCGGTATCGGTACTGATGTCGACGTCTTCGACGCCGACTATGGCACCGACCCCAGGAGTACAGGTTCCCTTGGCCCGATGATCTGCCAGCGACAGCGGCGGTGAGTGACCGAGTGGGCAGTCCGCCTCGGCTGCTCCTGTTGCCCAGGGCCATCGGGACCGAACCCTGTCGTATCCAACCCCCAGAGGGCGCAGAGACTCCACCTCCTCCTCGTCCATGCCGCGGAGCGCCGATGACTGGCATTGAAAGAAAGTTGCGAAGAAACACCGTCATCGTTTACCCATGGCGCATGGCACGGGCAGCTCAGGGACGTCGAGAGACGATTCTGTCCCTAGGATGCGCCCACACCGAGAGGAGCGCTCCCCCTCTATTGAAGAAGTGTCGATGCGCAGGTCGTCGGGTACCCCGGTACCGTCTCCTGGACCCGGGCAGCTTCGAGCACCGACGCCCGCACCGGCCCCCCAGCCTCTCCCGACAGCGGGCCTAGACGAGTGCCTCCGAGCCATCCTCCCAGGTATCCTGGAGGGGCTGATGCACCAGGCCTTGCCGGCACCGGGGGTGCTTGCGCCCGTGGTGCCGTTGATGGAAGCGCCGGCTGGCTCTGGCGCCGTGATGCGGTCATCGACACCAGTACTGCTTGCAGCGGCGGTCTCGACCGCCACTCAAGTGGAATCCCCGTCAACATCGATGGAGGGAGCTTCGTCCCCACCGGCGCGGGAGTCCACCTCTTGGTACCATCATCGAGGTCGTGGTTCCTCGGGGTCGAGACGGGACCGGTTGCGGTCTGAGCTCAAAGAGCTCATGTCCGACACCAAGGAGGAGGCCTCATGGGGGAGGAGGAGGATCCCAGATATTTCTCCTCCGAGGAGTCTGCGGGTCTTCCCTCTGACCCCATGCCTTCACCGGAGAGGAAGCTCTCGCCTCCAGATTGCCTTTCCTTTGCCTCTTTTGTCCGGGACATATCTATTAGCATTCCCTTCCAGTGGTTACCGTGGATGAGCCAAGGGCTGAGATGCTCGAAGTCTTCGACTATCCATCACCACCTAGAGAGTCTTCCACGGTACCGTTGCACAATGTCCTCAAGGAGACACTGCTTCAGAACTGGTTGAAGCCCTTATCTAATCCCACCATCCCTAAGAAAGCGGAGTCCCAATACAGAGTTCACACAGACCCGGAGTTGATGCAGCCTCAGCTGCCACATGACTCAGCGGTCGTGGACTCTGCTCTCAAAAGGGCAAGGAGTTCGAGGGATACCGCCTCGGCGCCCCCAGGGCGAGAGTCTCGCACTCTGGACTCGTTTGGGAGGAAGGCCTACCATTCTTCCATGCTCGTGACCATAATCCAGTCATACCAGCTCTACACGAGCATCTACATGCGGAACAATGTGCGGCAACTGGCGGACCTGGTTGACAAGCTCCTGCCGGAGCAGTCCAGGCCTTTTCAGGAGGTGGTCAGGCAGCTGAAGGTGTGCAGAAAATTCCTGTCCAGGGGTATTTGACACCTGTGATGTGGCATCCAGAACCGTGGCCCAGGGTATAGTGATGCGCAGACTCTCATGGCTGCGTGCCTCTGACCTGGATAGCCGGACCCAACAATGGCTAGCGGATGTCCCTTGCCGGGGGGATAACATTTTCGGCGAGAAGGTCGAGTAGTTGGTGGACCAACTGCACCAGCAGGAAACCGTTCTTGACAAGCTCTCCCACTGGGCGCCTCCAGCATCCACCTCCACAGGTGGACGTTTTTCCCGGGCCTGGCAGGCTGCACCCTACGCTTACAGCAAGTGTAGGTACAACCAGCTGGCCCGAAGGCCTCCTCAGGCAGAGGGACAGTTCCAGTGCGCTCATTCCCGTCAACAGCGTGCGCCTAAGCAGCCCTCTGCAGCTCCACAGCAAAAGCAGGGGACGAGCTTTTGACTGGATCCATGGGAACATAGCCGCCATCAAAGTAGCCGTGCCGGACGGCCTGCTAGTCGGGGGGAGGTTGACAGTTTTTCACCAAAGGTGGCCTCTCATAATCTCCGACCAGTGGGTTCTCCAAATAGTGCGGTGCGGATACACCCTGAATTTGATCTCCACCCCACCAAATTGCCCACCGGGAGCTCAATCCTTCAGCTCCCACCACAGGCAGGTACTTGCAGAGGAACTCTCCGCCCTTCTCAGCGCCAATGCGGTCGAGCCCGTGCCACCCGGGCAGGAAGGGCAGGGATTCTATTCCAGGTACTTCCTTGTGGAAAGGAAAACAGGGGGGATGCGTCCCATCCTAGACCTGAGAGGCCTGAACAAATATCTGGTATGAGAAAAGTTCAGGATGCTTTCCTTGGGCACCCTTCTCCCCATGATTCAGAAAGATGATTGGCTATGTTCCCTGGATTTAAAGGATGCTTATACTCACATCCCGATACTGCCAGCTCACAGACAGTATCTGCGATTCTGTCTGGGAACACGTCACTTCCAGTATTGTGTGCTGCCCTTTGGGCTTGCCTTTGCACCCAAGGGTATTCACGAAGTGTCTCGTGGTGGTTGTGGCGTACCTTCGCAAGCTGGGGGTGCACGTGTTCCCGTATCTCGACAATAGGCTGGTGAAGAGCACCTCAGAGGCGGGAGCGCTTCGGTCCATGCAGATGACTATTCAACTACTGGAGCTGCTGGGGTTTGTAATAAATTACCCGAAGTCCCATCTCCAGCCAGTCCAATCTCTCGAATTCATAGGAGCTCTGCTGAATTCACAGATGGCTCATGCCTAACTTCCCGAGGCGAGGGCTCAGAACCTTCTGTCCCTCGCCTCCCAAGCCAGAACGTCCCAGCAGATCACAGCTCAGCAGATGTTGAGACTCCTGGGCCATATGGCCTCTACAGTCCATGTGACTCCCATGGCTCGTCTTCATATGAGGCCGGTTCAATGGACCCTAGCTTCCCAGTGGTGCCAAGCCACGGGGAACCTAGAAGATGCTATCCCCCTGCCCACCAGTTGTCGCAATTCGCTGCGCTGGTGGACGATTCATACCAATTTGACCTTGGAACGCCCGTTCCAAATTCCTCAGCCGCAAAAAGTGCTGACGACGGATGCATCTCTCCTGGGGTGGGGAGCTCATGTCGATGGGCTCCACACCCAAGGGGTGTGGTCCCTCCAGGAAACAGGTCTTCAGATCAATCTCCTGGAGCTCCAAGCGGTCTGGAACGCGCTGAAGGCCTTCAGGGATCTGCTGTCCTTCCAAATTATCCAAATTCGGACAGACAATCAGGTTGCAATGTACTACATGAACAAGCAGGAGGGGACCCGATCTCGCCCCCTGTGTCAGGAAGCCGTCAGGATGTGGCGCTGGGCAGGCCAGCACGGCATGCTTCTCCAAGCCACGTACCTGGCAGGCATAAACAACAGTCTGGCCGACAGGCTGAGCAGACTCATGCAACCGCACGAGTGGTCGCTCCATTCCAGGGTGGTACGGAAGCTCTTCCGAGAGTGGGGCACTCCCTCGGTGGACCTTTTCGCCTCCCAGACCAATCACAAGCTGCCTCAGTTCTGTTCCAGACTTCAGGCACACAGCAGACTAGCGTCGGATGCCTTTCTCCTCCATTGGGGGAAGGGCCTCCTTTATGCATATCCTCCCATTCCTTTGGTGGGGAAGACCTTACTGAAGCTCAAGCAAGACCGCGGCACCATGATTTTGATCGCGCCCTTTTGGCCCTGTCAGATCTAGTTCCCTCTTCTTCTGGAATTGTCCTCCGAAGAACCGTGGAGATTGGAGTGTTTTCCAACCCTCATTTTGCAGAACGACGGAGCACTTCTGCACCCCAACCTTCAGTCTCTGGCTCTCACGGCCTGGATGTTGAGAGCGTAGATTTTGCTTCATTGGGTCTGTCTGAGGGGGTCTCCCGTGTCTTGCTTGCCTCTAGGAAGGATTCCACTAAGAAGAGTTACTTTTTTAAGTGGAGGAGGTTTGTCATTTGGTGTGAGAGCAAGGCCCTACAACCTTGTTCTTGTCCTGTGCAGACCCTGCTTGAATACCTTCTACACTTGTCAGAGTCGGGTCTCAAGACCAACTCAGTAAGGAATCACCTTAGTACAATTATTGCTTACCATCATGGTGTAGAGGGAAAAGCCATCTCTGGAGAGCCTTTAGTCGTTCGATTCATGAGAGGTTTGCTTCTGTCAAAGCCCCCTGTCAAGCCTCCTGCAGTATCATGGGATCTCAACGTCGTCCTCACCCAGCTGATTAAACCTCCTTTTGAGCCTCTGAACTCCTGCCATCTGAAGTACTTGACCTGGAAGGTCATTTTCTTGGTGGCAGTCACTTCAGCTCGTAGAGTCAGTGAGCTTCAAGCCCTGGTAGCTCATGCTCCTTATACTAAATTTCATCTTAATAGAGTAGTCCTCCGCACTCACCCTAAGTTCCTGCCAAAGGTGGTGTCGGAGTTCCATCTTAATCAGTCAATTGTCTTGCCAACGTTCTTTCCCAGGCCTCATACCCGCCCTGCTGAACGTCAGTTGCACACATTGAACTGCAAGAGAGCATTGGCCTTCTACCTAGAGCGGACACAGCCCCACAGACAGACCGCCCAATTGTTTGTTTCTTTCGACCCCAATAGGAAGGGGGTTGCTGTCGGGAAATGCACCATTTCCAGTTGGCTAGCAGATTGCATTTCCTTCACTTATGCCTAGGCTGGGCTGACTCTTGAGGGTCATGTCACGGCTCATAGTGTTCGAGCCATGGCAGCGTCCGTGGCCCACTTGAAGTCAGCCACTATTGAAGAGATTTGTAAGGCTGCGACGTGGTCATCTGTCCACACATTCACATCACATTACTGCCTCCAGCAGGATACCCGACGCGACGGTTCGGGCAGTCGGTGCTGCAGAATCTGTTTGGGGTTTGAATCCAACTCCACCCTCCTGGGCCCAGTTTTTATTCTGTTTAGGCTGCACTCTCAGTTAGTTGTTCTTCGTAGGTCAATTTCTGTTATGTCCTCGCTGTTGCGAGGCCCAATTGACCCTGTTTGTTGTTTTGAGTGAACCTGGGAGTTGGGGATACCCCAGTCGTGAGAACAAGCAGCCTGCTTGTCCTCGGAGAAAGCGAATGATACATACCTCTGTAGCAGGTGTTTTACGAGGACAGCAGGCTGATTGTTCTCACCTACCCTCCCTCCTCCCCTTTGGAGTTGCGTTTTTTCCTCATTTCTTTGCTTGTCATTTAACTGAGCGGGAGCGGTCGCACACGGGCGGGAAGACGGCCGCGCATGCACAGTGGGCGTGCCCCACGTGTGGGACCTCCCGCGAGATTTTCTTCCGGTTTGAGGGGCTGCCGTGGACGTCAACCCAGTCGTGAGAACAATCAGCCTGCTGTCCTCGGAGAACAACTGCTACAGGTATGTATCATTCGCTTTGTGCCAGTTTCCAAGCGTCCCTATATTTCACCATTGACCAACCCGTGGTATGGTGTACGCTGGCCAGTTCCCTGGCCAGTTCCCAAGAGGCCATCTGTAACATGTTGGCCTTCCATTCAGCTGAAGACGGAGGGTCCGTTCCCACCCAGTGATGCAGGATCACTTTTCGTGCCAGCATTAATGTAACCTGCACAAAACGCTGTTGATGCTCCAACAAACCCTGAGCACCCAAAGCAGAGTCCAGACCCAATAACAGGGTGGCATATGTCCACTCGCACTGGATTCCCAGTATCACTTCTATTGTTGACAACACATCAGTCCAAAAGGATTTTAATTTACTACATTCCAAGAAATGGTGCACCCATAGTACCCCTTCCCACACCACATTTGTCACAAACATCCATGTTCCACAGTGAAATAGATTTCCCATTGCCTTTTGAAATATAAACATCTTGTAAGATCTTAAATTGGGTCTCCTGGAGCTTCGCATTAGGAGTAACCTTAAAGGCCAAGTCAAAGCACAGCGACAAATCTTTCCCTGTTAACGTTTCCCCCAGATTTTCACTCCATTTGCTCGCCAGCTGTTCATTAAGACTAGTCCCCCAACATTCCTTCCCCAGTCTGTACCACACTGAGAGCTTGTTTGAGGAAGCCGGCAGGTGCATAATCCCAGCATCCAACTGGGTAAAAGCAGGGTAACGACCTCCCAGCCTCCCCAAAGAAGTAGAAACATAATGCCGGAGTTGGAGGTATGAAAAAAAGAAATGGGAAGGCAACTTCCATTCCCTCTGACAATCCCCAAAGGTAGGTATATCACCCTCCCCCAATTCCAAACACTGTCCCACATATCTACAACCTCCTCTTCTCCATAATTCCCAGGTACTAAAACCATGTCCAGCAGGAAAGTCGGGGTTCTGTATAAGCTCCAAAAAGGGCGATGCTCCCACGGCCGCCCCCCAAAATCGAGCGCCACCAGTCCCATGCCCTACGTAGCGGCCTTAACAATTGCGGTAAAGGGCTTCCTGCACCCCAGGCAAGCAACACATTGTAGACCATATAGGGGGAAGCCTCTTGCTCCCACAGACCCACCGGTGCATACCTGCTCCCCCCCAGTGTGCAGTTCATGCAGCCATTGTAATGCGGCAGCGACATTATAAAGGCGCAAATCTGGTAGGTTTATTCCTCCCTGTGTTCTGGAGACGGTCAACTTAGAATACCCTGTGCACGCCCTGCGATTAGACCAGATGAAGGAAGTTACAGTTCTCCTAAACTTTGCTTAATCTTTCCTAGTGACTCACAGAGGCATCATCTGGAGGGCATACAGTACTTTAGCCAGCATCACCATCTTTACTAAAGCAACTCTGCCCAGCAACGACAATGGGAGGTGTCTCCACCTAGTTCACAAGAAGCGGATACTAGCTATCCGATCTCTTACATTCTTTTGGTACACCACCCCAGCATCCAAGTGGAGGAACGCCCCCAAATACTTCAGGGGCCCCGTATTCCATGCAAGGGGGAAAGCAGACATATTCTTGCAGGGGCCATCCAAGGACAGCACCATCGCCTCAGCTTTCTCAAACTTAATCCTAAGTCCCAAAAAGGAGCCAAACCGCTGAATCCTTGGATGCATGATCTAAAAGTATCAACATTTTCCAAATTTTCAACATGGATGTTGAAAGCGTAGAATTTGCATCCCTTCAACTGCCTGAGGGTGTCTCCAGAGTCCTGCTGGCTTCCAAGATACATTCTACCAAGAAGTGCTATGCTTTTAAGTGGAGGAGGTGTGCTGTCTGATGCAAGGGTAAAGCCTTAGATCCTCTCTCTTGTCCTATACAAAAGCTGCGTCAGTACCTTCTTCACATCTCTGAGTACGGTTTAAAAACCAACTCTGTAAGGGTTCACATCAGTGCAGTTAGTGCCTGCCATTACCATGTAGAAGATAAGCCCATCTCTATGCAGCCTCTAGCTGTTCACTTCATGAGAAGTTTGCTGTTGACAAAGCCCCCGGTCAACCCTCTGACTGTTGTGGGACCTCAACTTCATCCTTGCCCAGCTGATGAAAGACTCCTTTTGAGACACTTGATTCATGCCATCTGAAGTACCTGACCTGGAAGGTCTTGTTTTTGGAGGCGGTCACTTCAGCTCACAGAGTCAGTGAGATTCAGGCCCTAGTAGCAAATCTGCCTTACACAAAGTTTCATCATAACAGAGTAGTTCTACACACGCATCCTAAGCTCCTTCCTAATGTGGTGTTGGCATTCCACCTTAATCAATTGTCCTTCCAACATTTTTCCCAAACCCTCACACCCATCCTAGCAAAAGTGTGCTGCACACCTTGGACTGCAAGAGAGCCTAAGCCTTCTGCCTGGAGCGGACTATAGCCATAGACGGTCTACCCAGCTTTTTGTTTCTTATGACCCAAACAGGATGGGGACAGCCAATTGGTAAACACACTTTGTCCAGTTGGCTAGTAGCCTGCATCTCTTTTACTTATGCTCAGGCTGGGATGACGTGAAGGCCATGTCATGGCTCACAATGTCAGAGCCGTGGCTGTGTCAGTAGCCCCCTTGAGGTCAGCCTCCATACTGAAGATTTGCAGAACTGTGATGTGGTTTTCAGTCCACACATTCATATCTCACTACTGTCTTGAGCAGAATACCTAATGCATTGGCTGATTCGGTCAGTCAGTTCTGCAGAATTTGTTTGGAATCCAGCTCCATTCTCCTAGGCCCATTCTATTCTGTTCCAGGCTGCACCTTCACAACAGTTTTGTTTTTGTTAGTGCTACTGGTTCTTGTTGGTCTTGCCATTGCAAATCCCTATTCCATAGCATCCCACAGATCAGTCGAGTGGGTTATGTCCCTCGACCAGCAGGTGGAGATAACGAGAACACCAGAGCTGTGCCATAAAGGGTACTGTGCAGCAGCATCACTCTCAGTATTCTCTCTATCTCAGCAGGTAGATGACATATCATGTGCAGCTCTCTGGATGGACCTTGCTCCTAGCCTGTTCCCTCAGGTTTAGTTGAGCTGGGGTTATTGTCTGCTCTCAGCCAGTTTGGGGTACACCTGGTGGTGCCAGGTCTCTCCCCTACCCCTTCCCTGCCTTTCTTCCTGCATGTGGTCACTGTTCATTTAATCTCCTGCCTCTGTTAAAAAAAAAAAAAAAGAAAGGAAGAGCATTGCGGAAGATGAGCCAGATCAGCTGGTGTATTGTGCAGAGCGGGGTGTGCATTGAGCTCCGTTGGGATCGCACTGCGTCTCGGTAAATGATTAGAGAACTATAAGTTTAACCTTCGCTTGTTCTCTCTCTCTCCCTCCATGGTGAATGCTGTTTGGCGGCGTTTACCACATAGCACCGGCAAGTTCGGGACGGTGTGCTCTCCGGGCGATTGCAGGACAAATGGCGGGAGGCTTCCATTGGTTTTTTTGGTGGGTTCCACGGCTGTTGTTCGCCAGCAGCCACCATCTTGTTTTGTGTCCTGTATAGGAGTAATTAAATTCTAAGCGCTCTTCTATCTGATCTGGTGCATTTGCGTGCTTTCCATACTGGCTTGGGGTCTGTCACGTGCTCATCTTCAGTTCACTCGCAGGGATTGAGGGTGCTCGGGTTCTCTTTTGCCCACCTTTATTTCCCGCGCCTCTGTCCGGTTCTTTTTTTCCTCTGTCGGTTTCTAGCATGGTGCCTGCCAGGCATGGTCTGTGTATTTGTTCAGTGCAGTTGAAAAAAAAAAAAAAAAGAGTTTTTGCAGGTCCTTTTCGGCTTTCGGGCCTTGGACAGGGATTCTTCCAGAAAGAGTTTCTTGGTCCTCTCTGTTTGGCCTCCTATCTCTTTGGGACCACATTCTCGAGTGGCTCTCTAGCTGTAAATTAGTGTGAGTGTTTTCTGGGCATTCTGTTGAGCTGTGTCAGAGCACGGGGAGAAGGACATGCATTTGTCTAATGGCATGTGAGTGCTTCCTCTGCACAGATCCACCTCGGGGAGGAAAAAAGTTTTCCTATGAGTGCTCCAGCTACTAGTTGCTTCCAGCTCAGCTGAGCATGGGTTTAATAATCTTTTTTTACACTTCCCATTCAGGGGCTGTGACTTCTCATACCATTCAGGGGCCGTGATCTCTTTGAGTTCCTCAGCTCTTGCCTCGAGATCCTGGCAGCAGTGCCCTGGTCAGGGTTGAAGCCTGGGCCTCATCCTGGCAGCTCTTTTTCTTTCAGTCATAGAGTTGGTTATGCTGCATGCTACAGTTCAGGTGTCTAGAGAACTGCAGCAGCCCCCCCATCCCTACATGAGTTGGGCTGCTGGCTCTCTGCAAGCCCTTTATGTCATTATTCCTTTTCTTTTTGCCAGTTGACCATTAGGCATATGTTTGGCAGTACTCAGTAACGTTGGTTCCTGCTTCTAGCAGGTATGTTCTGGACAAGGAGTAACTACTCCCGGTGCCCAGGGTTGGGACAGGGTTGAGTGACCTACCCTGCTGTTTCAGCAGTCCTGTGTTCTAAGGACTAGAGGCCTGGTCTGGGCATTAAGCCCATACATAGGTCTCCATGGAAACCATAACAAGGTTTCTGCTTTTCTGGACTAGTGGTGTCTATGTCCTTGCAGTGTGGCAGCTGGGTCCTGTCCTTGGGCTTGGTTTGACCATCTGGGGTCCTCCTAGACCTCTCTTTCTCGCCTTCCGGTAGGTGGTGTGGCCCCCTGAGCAATAGGTAGACTGTTTTCCTGATTCAGAGGCTGGGCTATGTATCTTGCCTTGCTGCTTTCTTTTTGCTCACCAGTGGTGCAGTCTCAGACTCTCCTAAGCTGGGCCTGTACCTTTTTTCTGGCCCGCCAGCCATACTGCCTCTGTGGATCAGGCGACCCTCAGGGGGAGGAATGCTGGCTTCGGCCTAACCCCTGGTAAGCCTTTCCTCAGCTGAGAGGTGCCCAGCTCTACCACCGGCTGCCTTTCAGGTGCTGTGGAGGACTTGTAGCTCATCTGCATATCCTTATAGCCTTCTTCGGGGTGACACCCAGGTCCACTCCGATCCACTCAGGGCCTCCGCTCTAGGTGCCCAGCGCTCCCACCAGGTGCTATGGAGGACTTGCAGCCCTTCTGCATTTTCTCACAGCTGTATCCAGGATGACTCCAGGTCCACCCCGATCTTCCCAGGGCCCTCGCTCCAAGTGCACAGAGTTTCCAGGTGCTTTTTTTTTTTTTTTTTTAATTTATTCAATTTTCACAATTTTTTTACAAGCATTACTACTTGAATAGGAAAAACAGTTAGGAAAACATCAAATTAAACAACTCCAAGAAATTATTATAAACTTGTTTTAGACCTCCAAAACTAGGGGCTAAGAGCCGTTAACTTAGGAAGAAGTACATTGACAAAACAAATCTCTAGATGCAATAAAGCAATAGCAGATTATTATAACCCCCCAAAATCATAATCACAATTCCCATTATCTAAATCTTGAGGCAGAGCATAATGGTTTAAATTCAACAAGCACTATAATAATTTTTTCTGAGAAATAAATTGTTTTAAATGTTCATGCAAAAAGAAAACATATTTCACCCCCAAATATTTTATGTTGCATTTACATGGATAATTCAAGTGGAAAGAGGCTCCTAAAGACAAAGTTTCTGCTCGAAGTGCTAAGAAGTCTTTCCTCCTAGTTTGGGTTAATTTAGTAACATCTGGGAATACCCAGATTTTCGCTCCATAGAATAGATTTTATATATTCTTCAAAGCCAACTTCCTAACAAGTTCTAAATCTTGGGAGAATACAAATGAGACCAACAAAGTTTGTCGCTCAGTTACATCGGACAATGAGGTTTCCAACAATTCTGAAACATTTAATTCCGGTTGATCCAGCCTTTGCCCAGCTTTCTTTGTAGGAAGATAATAAATTTTATTCACTAGAGGTACATTTTCCAAGGAAAATTTTAAGTTTTCCACCAAATACCTTTTAAAAGTTTCTAGTGGTGTAGATATTGTAGTCCGTGGAAAATTCAGAAAACGTAAGTTTAGCCTCCTATTATAGTTTTCAAAGTATTCCAACTTGTTATGAATCAACATAACTATAGAAAAGGTGATTACGACAAAATGAGAAAAATGGTGAAAAAAAGACTGAAAGGAGCAGCTCGCAGAGTAAAAAACTTGCATCAGGCGTGGATGCTGTTTAAAAACACCATCCTGGAGGTTCAGGACAAATATATTCCACGTATTAGAAAAAAGGGAAAAAAGACTAAACGTCAGCCGGCGTGGCTAAACAGTAAGATAAAGGAAATCATTAGAGCCAAAAAACAATCCTTCAGAAAGTGGAGAAGAGAACCAACTGAAAGTAACAGGATAGATCATAAGGAATGCCAAGCCAAATGCAAAGCGGAGATAAGGAGGGCAAAAAAGGACTTTGAGAAGAAATTAGCGTTGGAAGCAAAAATACATAGTAAAAAATTTTTTAGATACATTAAAAGCAGGAAACCGGCCAAAGAGACGGTTGGGCCGCTGGACGAAAATGGTGTTAAAGGGGCGATCAAGAAGGACAAAGCCGTAGCGGAGAAATTAAATGAATTCTTTGCTTCGGTCTTCACCGAGGAGGATTTGGGGGGGACACCGGTGCCGGAAAGAATATTTGAAGCGGGGGAGTCGGAGAAACTAAACAAATTCTCTGTAACCTTGGAGGATGTAATGGGTCAGTTCAGCAAGCTGAAGAGTAGTAAATCACCGGGACCTGATGGTATTCATCCCAGAGTATTAATAGAACTAAAAAATGAACTTGCGGAGCTACTGTTAGAAATATGCAATCTGTCCCTAAAATCGAGTGTAGTACCGGAAGACTGGAGGGTAGCCAATGTTACTCCGATTTTTAAGAAGGGTTCCAGAGGAGATCCGGGAAATTATAGACCGATGAGTCTGACGTCGGTGCCGGGCAAGATGGTGGAGGCTATTATTAAGAATAAAATTGCAGAGCATATACAAAAACATGGACTGATGAGACAAAGTCAGCACGGATTTAGTGAAGGGAAGTCTTGCCTCACCAATCTAATGCATTTTTTTGAGGGGGTAAGCAAACATGTGGACAATGGGGAGCCGGTTGATATTGTATATCTGGATTTTCAGAAGGCGTTTGACAAAGTGCCGCACGAAAGACTCCTGAAGAAATTGCAGAGTCATGGAATCGGAGGTAGGGTATTATTATGGATTAAGAACTGGTTGAAAGATAGGAAGCAGAGAGTAGGATTGCGTGGCCAGTATTCTCAGTGGAGGAGGGTAGTTAGTGGGGTCCTGCAGGGGTCTGTGCTGGGTCCGTTGCTTTTTAATGTATTTATAAATGACCTAGAGATGGGAATAACTAGTGAGGTAATTAAATTCGCCGATGACACAAAATTATTCAGGGTCGTCAAGTCGCAGGAGGAATGTGAACGATTACAGGAGGACCTTGCGAGACTGGGAGAATGGGCGTGCAAGTGGCAGATGAAGTTCAATGTTGACAAGTGCAAAGTGATGCATGTGGGTAAGAGGTACCCGAATTATAGCTACGTCTTGCAAGGTTCCGCGTTAGGAGTTACGGATCAAGAAAGGGATCTGGGTGTCGTCGTCGATGATACGCTGAACCCTTCTGCTCAGTGTGCTGCTGCGGCTAGGAAAGCGAATAGAATGTTGGGTGTTATTAGGAAGGGTATGGAGTCCAGGTGTGCGGATGTTATAATGCCGTTGTATCGCTCCATGGTGCGACCGCACCTGGAGTATTGTGTTCAGTACTGGTCTCCATATCTCAAAAAAGATATAGTAGAATTGGAAAAGGTACAGCGAAGGGCGACGAAAATGATAGTGGGGATGGGACGACTTTCCTACGAAGAGAGGCTGAGAAGGCTAGGGCTTTTCAGCTTGGAGAAGAGACGGCTGAGGGGAGATATGATAGAAGTGTATAAAATAATGAGTGGAATGGATCGGGTGGATGTGAAGCGACTGTTCACGCTATCCAAAAATACTAGGACTAGAGGGCATGAGTTGAAGCTACAGTGTGGTAAATTTAAAACGAATTGGAGAAAATTTTTCTTCACCCAACATGTAATTAGACTCTGGAATTCGTTGCCGGAGAACGTGGTACGGGCGGTTAGCTTGACGGAGTTTAAAAAGGGGTTAGATAGATTCCTAAAGGACAAGTCCATAGACCGCTATTAAATGGACTTGGAAAAATTCCGCATTTTTAGGTATAACTTGTCTGGAATGTTTTTACGTTTCGGGAGCGTGCCAGGTGCCCTTGACCTGGATTGGCCACTGTCGGTGACAGGATGCTGGGCTAGATGGACCTTTGGTCTTTCCCAGTATGGCACTACTTATGTACTTATGTATATACAGTGGTGGAAATAAGTATTTGATCCCTTGCTGATTTTGTAAGTTTGCCCACTGACAAAGACATGAGCAGCCCATAATTGAAGGGTAGGTTATTGGTAACAGTGAGAGATAGCACATCACAAATTAAATCCGGAAAATCACATTGTGGAAAGTATATGAATTTATTTGCATTCTGCAGAGGGAAATAAGTATTTGATCCCCCACCAACCAGTAAGAGATCTGGCCCCTACAGACCAGGTAGATGCTCCAAATCAACTCGTTACCTGCATGACAGACAGCTGTCGGCAATGGTCACCTGTATGAAAGACACCTGTCCACAGACTCAGTGAATCAGTCAGACTCTAACCTCTACAAAATGGCCAAGAGCAAGGAGCTGTCTAAGGATGTCAGGGACAAGATCATACACCTGCACAAGGCTGGAATGGGCTACAAAACCATCAGTAAGACGCTGGGCGAGAAGGAGACAACTGTTGGTGCCATATTAAGAAAATGGAAGAAGTACAAATGACTGTCAATCGACAAAGATCTGGGGCTCCACGCAAAATCTCACCTCGTGGGGTATCCTTGATCATGAGGAAGGTTAGAAATCAGCCTACAACTACAAGGGGGGAACTTGTCAATGATCTCAAGGCAGCTGGGACCACTGTCACCACGAAAACCATTGGTAACACATTACGACATAACGGATTGCAATCCTGCAGTGCCCGCAAGGTCCCCCTGCTCCGGAAGGCACATGTGACGGCCCGTCTGAAGTTTGCCAGTGAACACCTGGATGATGCCGAGAGTGATTGGGAGAAGGTGCTGTGGTCAGATGAGACAAAAATTTGAGCTCTTTGGCATGAACTCAACTCGCCGTGTTTGGAGGAAGAGAAATGCTGCCTATGACCCAAAGAACACCGTCCCCACTGTCAAGCATGGAGGTGGAAATGTTATGTTTTGGGGGTGTTTCTCTGCTAAGGGCACAGGACTACTTCACCGCATCAATGGGAGAATGGATGGGGCCATGTACCGTACAATTCTGAGTGACAACCTCCTTCCCTCCGCCAGGGCCTTAAAAATGGGTCGTGGCTGGGTCTTCCAGCACGACAATGACCCAAAACATACAGCCAAGGCAACAAAGGAGTGGCTCAGGAAGAAGCACATTAGGGTCATGGAGTGGCCTAGCCAGTCACCAGACCTTAATCCCATTGAAAACTTATGGAGGGAGCTGAAGCTGCGAGTTGCCAAGCGACAGCCCAGAACTCTTAATGATTTAGAGATGATCTGCAAAGAGGAGTGGACCAAAATTCCTCCTGACATGTGTGCAAACCTCATCATCAACTACAGAAGACGTCTGACCGCTGTGCTTGCCAACAAGGGTTTTGCCACCAAGTATTAGGTCTTGTTTGCCAGAGGGATTAAATACTTATTTCCCTCTGCAGAATGCAAATAAATTCATATACTTTCCACAATGTGATTTTCCGGATTTAATTTGTGATGTGCTATCTCTCACTGTTACCAATAACCTACCCTTCAATTATGGGCTGCTCATGTCTTTGTCAGTGGGCAAACTTACAAAATCAGCAAGGGATCAAATACTTATTTCCACCACTGTATTATCTTGTATTAGTTTAACTGAGGTTTCCTTCAATTTAGAATTTTCATTTGACAAAATCTTGATCTTTTCAGAAACCTCCTCTTTCATAGAGGAAAATGCATTAGTTAGTTCCTTTACATTACTCACTAACTGTTCACTCGTCCTCTAGATTGTTCACTTGTCCTTAGTTTGTTCTCTTGTCGTTTAGATTATAAGCTCTTTGAGCAGGGACTGTCCTTCTATGTTTGAATTGTACAGCGCTGCGTAACCCTAGTAGCGCTTTAGAAATGATTGTTGTTGTTGTTGGTTCAGTTTTGCTCGTTGATATCATCACTATCTGCAGAGTTTCCCATATTGCTTCAAGCGTCACCGCAGGCGAGGAGATCTGAGGTGTTCCTAGTCTCTGTGTTTTGCTCTCAGCCGTTGTTGTTTTACAGGCCTCGGTTGCGACATCAAGGTGGGGACCCAGGTGTAGCTCTCCTCTCCCGTCTTCGCGGTTTGGGGCTATACCTCCATCATCGAGCACAGCCGGTTGCGGTGGTGGTGGGCGCGCTTGGGGGGGGGGGGGACAACGAGACGTCCTGCTCCAAGAGCTCGGCTCTTCCTCGGGCTACGAGCTCAGCGGGGCTTCCCGGCGTCATTACAGGGGTTCTCGCGAGGAATCCCTCAATGGTAGGCTGTGTTGGAGTAGAAGTTAAAACCGGCTGGGCTCCGGTTTTCACGAGACCCTTCCTCTTGGTATGTGGCATCGCAACGAAGCTTAGAGGTAAACTTAATAAGAAAATACACTAGGAGGAATGGGTTTAAACACAGCGTTACCAGAGGTTTACCCACGGTTCGATGTTGCTGCCGCCATCTTGCTCCGCCCTCTCGTTTCCAGGTGCTTTTTGACTAGGATCAGGCGACCCTCGGGGAGGAATGCTGGCTTCGGTCTAACCCCTGGTAAGCCTTTCCTCAGCTGAGAGGTGCCCAGCTCTACCACCGGCTGCCTTTCAGGTGCTGTGGAGGACTTGTAGCTCATCTGCATATCCTTATAGCCGCGTCCGGGATGACACCCAGGTCCACTCCGATCCACTCAGGGCCTCCGCTCTAGGTACCGCACGCCTAACGGCACGCGGGGCATTTTTCTCTTTACATCTAATCTTCTTCCCAGTTGTTAAAGTACCTCAGTCGTTTATGGCCCCTATTCACATTCTCTTCCTAGCCCGGTCCCTTTCTAATCTTTTCCCTCACCCCCCTACCTCTCTCCGCTACAGGAACTCACTGCCCATCCATCGACTTCATCACCTCACCTTCTCTCCTACCCTCTTCCTCCCTCTTTCTCTTTCTTCCCTCCATTTTGCCTTCCCCATTCCACCTAAATACCTCTCGCCTTCGACGCCTTCGTGGCCACACCTCTCCTACTCTCCTCCTTCTCATACTCTCAGCCGGTGACATCAATCCCAATCCTGGTCCTCCTTACCAACTTTTATCCCAACTCTACAGATCTCATCGTGACCTCTCTAACCTCATTTCTATTCCTCTACTCTTCTCTTCTTCTCTGCCCTTCTCTTGCGCCCTATGGAATGCCCGCTCTATCTGTAACAAACTCCACTATATCCAGGACCTCTTTATCTCGCGTCACCTCCATCTGCTCACCATAACAGAAACCTGGCTCTGCCCTGATGACTCTGCTTCAGTCGCAGCCCTCTGCCATGGCGGTTACCTTTTCTCACATACTCCTCGCCCTGCTGGTCGTGGGGGCGGTGTTGGACTACTTCTCTCTCCCTCCTCCAGATTTCAACCCCTTCTTCCACCTCAATCTCACTGTTTTTCCTCCTTTGAAGTCCACTCTATCCGCCTTTTCTCTCCTCTGCCTCTTCGAATAGCGGTCATTTATCGTCCCCCTGATAAGTTCCTTTCATCCTTTCTCAGTGACTTTGACGCCTGGTTTACCTTCTTCCATGATCCTTCCTCCCCCTCTCTTATCCTTGGTGACTTTAATATTCCTGCTAATGATCCTTCCAACTCTTATATTTCCAAGTTACTCGCTTTAACATCCTCCTTTAATCTCCAACTATGCTCCACCTCCCCCACTCATCAAAAGGGTCACTGTCTTGATCTCATGTTCTCCTCCAACTGTTCACCCTCTAGTTTCCTTGCCTCTGATCTTCCCCTCTCTGATCACCATCTTATAACTTTCACACTTAAATCTCCTCCTTCCCAGTCCCGTCCTATCTTATTTAATTTATCTAGGAATCTTCATGATATTGACCCTTCATCTCTATCCTCCCATGTTTCAAATCTCCTCTCTACTGTGGCACCATCCACGTCTGTCAATGCGGCTGTTTCTTCTTACAACAATACTCTATCCTCTGCCTTAGACACTCTTGCACCTTTGATGACCCGCCCTATAAGGCGTACAAAACCCCAACCTTGGCTGACTTCTAATATCCGTTACCTACGTTCCTGTACCCGCTCAGCCGAATGCCTCTGGCGGAAATCTCGGGCCCTTGCTGATTTCTTACACTTTAAGTTCATGCTGACCTCCTTCCAATCTGCTCTTTTACGCGCCAAACAGGATTATTATATCCAACTGACCAACTCTCTTGGCTCTAACCCTCGACTTCTGTTCACCACATTGAACTCTCTCTTCAAGGTGCCCCCTCCCCCAACTCCCCCTTCATTATCTCCTCAGACCCTTGCTGAATTCTTTCTCGACAAGGTTCAAAAGATAAACCTTGAATTCTCTACCTCGCCACCTCTCCCTCCACTAGTCCGTTCCCGTCTCTCTCCTTCCCCTCATTCCTTTTCCTCCTTTCCTAAAGTTACTATAGAGGAAACTACACTTCTCCTTTCTTCCTCAAAATGTACCACCTGTTCCTCTGATCCCATTCCCACCCACCTTCTTAATGCCATCTCACCTGCTCTTATTCCTTTTATCTGTCAGATTCTCAACCTCTCACTTTCCACTGCAACTGTCCCTACTGCCTTTAAACATGCTGTGGTCACACCTCTCCTTAAGAAGCCTTCACTCGATCCTACTTGTCCCTCTAATTACCGACCCATCTCCCTCCTCCCTTTTCTCTCCAAATTACTTGAGCGTGCTGTTCACCACCGCTGCCTTGATTTTCTCTCCTCACATACTATTTTTGACCCACTATAATCTGGTTTTCGCCCTCTCCACTCAACCGAAACTGCGCTTACTAAAGTCTCCAATGACCTATTACTGGCTAAATCCACTGCTTTTGACACTGATCTTGATCTTTCCGGTGCTTTTGACACTGTCGATCACAGCATGCTCCTCGATACCCTGTCCTCACTTGGATTCCAGGGCTCTGTCCTTTCCTGGTTCTCTTCCTACCTATCCCTCCGCACCTTCAGTGTTCACTCTGGTGGATCCTCTTCTACTTCTATCCCTCTGCCTGTCGGCGTACCTCAGGGTTCTGTTCTTGGTCCCCTCCTCTTTTCTATCTACATTTCTTCCCTTGGTTCATTAATCTCATCCCATGGCTTTTCCTACCATCTCTATGCTGATGACTCCCAAATCTACCTTTCTACCCCTGATATCTCACCTTGCATCCAAACCAAAGTTTCAGCGTGCTTGTCTGACATTGCTGTCTGGCTGTCTCAACTCCACCTGAAATTAAACATGACCAAAACTGAGCTTCTCATTTTTCCCCCCAAACCCACCTCCCCACTCCCCCGTTTTCTATTTCTGTTGATGGCTCTCTCATTCTCTCTGTCTCCTCAGCTCGAAACCTTGGGGTCATCTTTGACTCTTTTCTCTCTCTCCTTCTCTGCTCATATCCAGCAGATCGCCAAGACCCGTTGTTTCTTTCTTTACAACATCCGTAAAATCCGCCCCTTTCTTTCCGAGCACTCTAACAAAACCCTCATTCACACCCTTGTCACCTCTCGTTTAGACTACTGCAATCTGCTTCTTGCTGGCCTCCCACTTAGTCACCTCTCCAATCGGTTCAAAACTCTGCTGCCCGTCTCATCTTCCGCCAGGGTCGCTTTACTCATACTACCCCTCTCCTCAAGTCGCTTCACTGGCTCCCTATCCGTTTTCGTATCCTGTTCAAACTTCTTCTACTAACCTATAAATGTACTCACTCTGCTGCTCCCCAGTATCTCTCCACACTCGTCCTTCCCTACACCCCTTCCCGTGCACTCCGCTCCATGGATAAATCCTTCTCCGAGGACAAGCAGGCTGCTTGTTCTCACTGATGGGTGACGTCCACGGCAGCCCCTCCAATCGGAAACTTCACTAGCAAAGGCCTTTGCTAGTCCTTGCGCGCTCATGCGCACCGCGCATGCGCGGCCGTCTTCCCGCCCGAACCGGCTCGTGTTCGTCAGTCTTCTTTTGTCCGCGCTCGGTACGGTCGTGTTTTCGCCGTGTCGGGCCCCGCAAAGTCGACCTCGCGCGTTCGTTGTGTGTTTTCAAAGAGAAAAAAATTATAATCCATTCTGTGTGGGAAAAGATTCTTGGTCTTTTCTTCCCCCGGTATTTTCAGCTTTCGCCCCGGTAAGTTTTCTTTCGTCGTCGGGGTAGGCCGCTTTTAGGCCTCGGGTCGAAGTTTTCTTCCCCTTGTTTTTTCGGTGCCTTTTCCGCCATTTCGACTTTTGATCTCGCCGGCGTGATTTTTCCGCCCATGACATCGAAGTCTACCAGCGGCTTCAAGAAGTGCACCCAGTGCGCCCGGGTCATCTCGCTTACTGACAGGCATGCGTCGTGTCTTCAGTGCTTGGGGGCTGGGCACCGCCCGCAGGCCTGTAGTCTGTGTTCCCTTTTGCAAAAGCGGACTCAGGTAGCGAGATTGGCCCAGTGGAACGTTTTGTTCTCTGGCTCTTCGTCGGCATCAGCACCGGGGGTATCGAGTGCATCGACGTCTTCAGCGTCCAGAGCTTCATCCTCGGCCGCCAGTGCATCGAGTGCATCGAGGCATCGGCCCTCTGCATCGGCGCCGAGACATCGGATAGCTGCATCGACGTCGGTGGTACCGGGACCTCGTCTGCTGATGTCGTCGGACGGTGGTGCTTCGTCTGGAGTGCAGGTGAGGGCTGTCCATTCCCCTGCTGGTGGCGGTGAGCCTTCGGGTGGGTCTCCCCCTACCCTGAGGGCTCCTGCGGTACAGCCCCCCCCGAGACCGACCTCCTTCGGCCTCGGCCCCGAGGAAGCGACGACTGGATTCTACGTCGTCCTCGTCGGTACCGGGAAGCTCCGGTGACATGCTTCGTTCCAAGAAATCGAAGAAGCATCGTCATCGGTCTCCTTCCAGGGTCGGCACCGAGAGCTCTGGGTCGCCGAGGGAGTCGGCACCCACCAGGCATCGGCACCGAGAGGACCGCTCACCCTCTGTTCAGGAGGTGTCGATGCACTCCACTCTGGACAGCCCAGAACAGCCTCCACGCCCGGAACAGGTTCTGACGTCGACGCCTGCATCGACATCCATGCCTTTCTCTGCAGCCGCTCTGAACGAGAGCCTCCGGGCCGTTCTCCCAGAGATTCTGGGAGAGCTGTTGCGCCCTACCCCTCCGGTACCGGCGGTGCTTGCGCCACCGGTACCGTCGAGCGTGGCGCCGGCTGGCCCATCGCCCGAGGTGAGGTCTCCGGCGTCGGTGCCGCATGCGGTACCGGCTGCCGTCGCCTCCCAGGAAGGCTCCCCGACTACGTCGGCGGAGGGGGCTTCACCGATGCGGGCGAGGGAGTCTACCTCTCGACGCCCCCATCGTGGACGTGGCTCCACAGAGTCGAGTCGGGCACGGTTGCAGACACAGGTCCGTGAACTTGTGTCTGACACCGAGGGTGAGGCCTCGTGGGAAGAGGAAGAAGACCCCAGATATTTCTCTGACGAGGAGTCTGAGGGTCTTCCTTCCGATCCCACTCCCTCTCCTGAGAGACAGCTTTCTCCTCCCGAGAGTCTGTCTTTTGCTTCCTTTGTCCGGGAGATGTCTACGGCCATCCCCTTCCCGGTGGTTGTGGAGGACGAGCCCAGGGCTGAAATGTTTGAGCTCCTGGACTATCCTTCTCCACCTAAGGTAGCGTCCTAAAAAAGACATTGCTGGCGAACTGGACCAAGCCTCTTAAGTAATCCCCACATCCCCAAGAAGATCGAGTCCCAGTACCGGATCCATGGGGACCCAGATCTGATGCGCACTCAGTTGCCTCATGATTCTGGAGTTGTGGATCTGGCCCTAAAGAAGGCTAAGAGTTCTAGGGAGCATGCTTCGGCGCCCCCGGGCAAGGACTCTAGAACCTTAGACTCCTTTGGGAGGAAGGCCTACCATTCCTCTATGCTCGTGGCCAAAATTCAGTCCTACCAGCTCTACATGAGCATACACATGCGGAACAATGTGCGGCAGTTGGCGGGCTTGGTTGATGCGCTCCCCCCTGAGCAAGCCAAGCCTTTTCAGGAGGTGGTCAGGCAGCTGAAGGCGTGCAGAAAATTCCTGGCCAGAGGGGTGTATGACACCTTTGATGTTGCGTCCAGGGCCGCTGCTCAAGGTGTGGTGATGCGCAGGCTCTCATGGCTGCGTGCCTCTGACCTGGAGAATAGAATCCAGCAGCGGATTGCGCATGAGCGCGCGAGGACTAGCAAAGGCCTTTGCTAGTGAAGTTTCCGATTGGAGGGGCTGCCGTGGACGTCACCCATCAGTGAGAACAATCAGCCTGCTGCCCTCGGAGAATACCTTCTACAGGTATGTAGCATTCGCTTTCTTATCTGTTCCCTTCTCCACTACTGCCAACTCCAGACTTCGCGCCTTCTGTCTCGCTGCACCGTACGCCTGGAATAAACTTCCAGAGCCCCTACGTCTTGCCCCATCCTTGGCCACCTTTAAATCTAGACTGAAAGCCCACATCTTTAACATTGCTTTTGACTCGTAACCACTTGTAACCACTCGCCTCCTCCTACCCTCCTCTCCTCCTTCCTGTACACATTAATTGATTTGATTTGCATGCTGGGCTTCGCTCAGGCCTGGAGGATAGGTTCTTGCTATCTTTGGATGTCGGCCTTGTGCCATTGCTGAATGGCGATTCTTGTTCCAGCAGCAAGGGTCAGGCTTTGTGCAGTCTCTGTGGTCAAGCCCTGTTTCGTCTCCACGTCAACAGGTTCTTTCATGCTTTCCTGGGAGTTGAGGTACCCCTCCTATGTTGGTCAGGCCTATTCCCTTGTTTCATGGTCCTCTTGTGTCCTGTAGCTGTCAGTTGGCCCGGGCTCTGTTCAGTGTTTGGTGGTCAATCCTGACTTTGGCGCCAGCTTTGGGCTGGAACCGTCAGTGGCTGTCATACTCAGTGCTGTCTCTGGTGGGGGAGGGGGGTCTACCGCCATCTCTGGTTGTCCAGCCTTACTCCATCTGCAGTGAGCGAGCCTTACCTCCTTCTGTATGGTGGACTAGGAACTGTCTCTGGCTGTCAGGCTTCCTCTTTCTTTGGTGGTTGGTCCTTGACTCCTCGCTGGTTGTCTTGTCCAGAACCTGGCTCTGGGACCAGCTCTGAATTTGAGACATGCACCGTCTCTGGCAGGAAAGCCTTGATCTCTGGCTGGCTGGCCTAAGCCACCTGTGGGTGGTCATGGTTTCCCAGATCTGGTGGTTAGCCGCTGCAGTCAGTCAGGTCCTGACCCATAGTTGGCTTCGAGCCTTCTTGATTCTGGCTCTGTTTGGTTCAGTCTGGTTCTGTCTCCAAATGTCATGCCTTTTCTTTTTCCATCTCATAAGTACATAAGTGATGCCACACTGGGAAAAGACCAAGGGTCCATCGAGCCCAGCATCCCATCCACGACAGCGGCCAATCCAGGCCAAGGGTACCTGGCAAGTTTCCCAAATGTACAAACATTCTATACATGTTATTCCTAGAATTATGGAATTTTCCCAAGTCCATTTAGTAGTGGTTTATGGACTTGTCCTTTAGGAAACCGTGTAACCCCTTTTTAAACTCTGCGAAGATAACCGCCTCCACCACGTTCTCCGGCAACGAATTCCAGAGTTTAATTACGCGTTGGGTGAAGAAAAATTTTCTCTGATTTGTTTTAAATTTACTACACTGTAGTTTCATCGCATGCCCCCTTGTCCTAGTGTTTTTGG